>NC_057802.1:329900848-330154739 GCF_018294505.1 Triticum aestivum | reverse complement strand
ACATAAAATACATTTTTTGTTAATGCCAAATTTTATACAGTAAATCAATATGAATGTAACTATTTGTATTTCAAATGTAATTTATTTATGAAATGGTCGTAAGATTACCTTGGGTGAAGAATAACTTATTCTGCACCCTGGGTGATGAATAGTAACACTTTATATATATATATATATATATATATATATATATATATATATATATATATATATATATATATATATATAACAAGCCAGCTTTCGAGGCACGACATAAAGATCGGCTTTCGAGGCTCGAGTCTGATTTGCTTCTGTGAAGCGGGCCTTGTAGCCTCTTATGGTTTATCCTAGCTCTCTGAAAGCTAGCTCTCACGTGACTTAAGCCGGTGTTTAACTTGGATATGTCCAGGTTCAACAAAGTCCATGATAGGTGTCAGTGTGATTGACTTATCAAAAGTACAACTAGGTCACCTTTTCGGAGTAGCATCAATCTAATAGGCAGGTTTAACCAAGTATTGTGGTGACATATGCCGAGTCAAGAGGGATGTTATTAGCTAAACTTGATGAGTTGGAAGCCCTCAAGTGACCATATGATCATGGAAAAACTCAGCATAGGATATACAGGAGACAATGCTAATACTGCAAAACATCTGGGGTCCAGATAAGCCGGCTTTATTCCATTGATCATAATATGATGAGCCAATAAGGAAGGATACCCATGTTTGAACCGTGCATCGTGGCAACTAGTTCTCTTTGGCAACCTTTACTTTTTCGCCAATAAGGCAGGATACCCATGTTTGAACAGCGCATCATGGCAGCTAGTCCTCTTTGACAACCTCGGCGTTTGATGATGCTGTATAAGCCAGCGAAGATTTGATGACTAGAGACTTTGAGGTTGTAAATGACCCTGTAGGAGTCGCAAGTCCATAACCCAGTTGGAGGTTTGGGCCGACGGCGGAAGCCAGAATCTGACGGCGGAGCCAGAACTTTGTCGGACAAGTTAGAATACAAGTCTGAATTTTCCTGAGAGCCGGATTTTCATGACAAGCCGGATTTTGGTCACAAGCCGGATTTGGTGACAGGCCAAATTTCTTGTCGCAAGATGGATTTTGATCGCAAGCCGGATTTTGGTGACAAGGCAGATTTTTCTGACAAGCCGGATTTTGGTTGCAAGCTGGACTTTGTTGACAAGCAGGATTTTGGTCACAAGCCGGACTTTGATCTCAAGCCGGATTTTCCTTGAGCCAGATTTTTCTGAGTAGATTTTCCTGAGCTATATTTCCTTGAGCTGGATTTTAAGCCGGAATTTGAGTTGGATTTTGAGTTGGACTTTCCTTGAGCTGTATTTTGAGCTGGAATCTGAGTTGGACTTTCCTTGAGCTGGAATTTCCTTGAGCTGGATTTTGAGATGGACTTTTCTTGAGCTGGACTTTCCTTGAGCCGGATTTTGAGTTGGACTTTCCTTGAGCCGGATTTTGAGCTGGACTTTTCTTGAGCCAGATTTTGAACTGAACCTTTGAGTTGGACTTTCCTTGCCCGGCCGACCGCAAATTTTCTCGATCCCTGGGAGAGCTCCCTCCAAGAACACAACATGTTTGAGCGCAGGCCCCACAATGGGCGCCAATTGTCGTGGTTTTGTCACGGCAGATATCCTCAAAAACGGACTTAGTCGTGAGACCATCGCAACTAGGTCGTAACTTGGATGGGGTTGATCGGAAACGAGAAGACGCGAGTTTTACCCAGGTTGGGCCCCTCACGGTGGAGGTAAAAGCCTACATTCAGCTTGATTTCTATTGATCCTCATGGTCTCAATTACAAGGGCGCTATTTCACTGCCTCTGTCTCGAGAGCTATCAAAACATTTGTCTCGAGACCTACCAAAACATCTGTCTCCAGACTTGTTTGTCTAAAACCTTATCCTTTTGATGACTCAGGGACTCCCTTTATATAATAGATGAGTCCCTCGGGTTACAAGGGTTATACCGTAGTCGGAGTCCTACTCTAAGTCCTCTAAGTCCTCCGTGTCATCCAAGTCGGGGTTCTCCGTCTTGTATTTGGACTCCTGGAAACTAGGACTTGTCTCTCCAGGTTGGGACTCATCCTCAAGCTGGGTCTCATCTCCAGAGCCGGCTCATCTTCCTGAGCTGCCTTATCTCCAGAGTCGGGTTATCTGCAGAGCATGCTTATCTACGTGAGGCCGATTATCTCTGCGAGCTGGCTTATCCATGAGCCAACTCATCTCCGAGTGCCTGCTTAGCTCTATGAGCTAGCTTATCCGTGAGCCTGCTTATCCATGAGCCCGCTTATTCATGAGCCCGCTCATCTCCGTGAGCCTGCTTAGCTCTGCGGGTCGGCTTATCCATGAGCCTGCTTATCCATGAGTCGGCTTATCCATGATCCGGCTCTCCTCTATGAGCCAGCTTATCCATGGGCCTGCTTATCCATGAGCCAGCTCATCACTATGAGCCTTCTTATCTCTTTGAGCCACCTTATCCGTGAGCCTGCTTATCCATGAGCCGGCTCATCTCTGTGAGCCGGCTTATTCATGAGCCTGCTTAGCTCTATGAGCCAGCTTATCCATGAGGCTCATCTATGCGAGCCTTCTTATCTCTGTGAGCCAGCTTATCCATGAGCCGGCTCATCTCTATGAGCCTTCTTATCTATGTGATCCAGCTTCTCCATGAGTTGGCTTATCTTCAGAGTAAGAAAACTTGTCTTGTAATAGGTCAGGTCAAGATTGTAACCGGGTCAATGTTGTAGCCGGTGGACTTAACTCCAGAGATGCCTTACCCTCGGAGCTGGGTTTAGCCGCGGGTAACTCCCCCGACACATTCGATGATCCGTGTTAGAGATGCCCTTATCCGGATGTTTTGTGCTATACAAAAACATACACGTCTTTGAACAACAGTGCAAAGTCTCAAAACACTATGTGTGGATAGCATGAGCCTTCCACGAAAATTACTACTACCTCCAATTTATAATAAGTGTTGCAGTTTTAAACTAACAGCTGTTAAAAAATGCAACCCTTATTTTGGATCGGTGCATCAAATATCTCACGCACATGCTCCCAGGTGAAATCGAGAACTGAAAGTTTGCATGCCCAAATATCCTGGGAAAATTACAGATCTCATGCCCGAGTACTTTGAAAGCTTGTAGAATTTCATGAAGAAACGAGTACCGAGACCATCAAAATTGTAATTTGCTCAGTACGGCAAGAGCACTCATTTCTGATGTGCCCCTCTGTTTTTACCGTTGCCATCTTCCACCATTTTGTAGACACGCCAAGTAAACTAGTGATATCTGAATGAAAACATAATCAAAATTGGCACTAGAGAAAATTGATTATAGTGGATACACTAGAAGCATTTACAGGAATAGAAGCTCATGCTTTCGAGCTGACTAAACTTATTCCTAGAGACTAGAGTGAAAAAAATTGGGGCGTAGGAGGCAACAAGGTAATATATACCACTTATCACCAATGAACCAAGAAAATGCTAAAGCAAAAAAAAAACTATGACAATGCCCATTGACATCTACTCTAACCTAATTCATGAATTTCCGACAGTCAGCAGTCTGGCACAGGCAAGGAACTTTGCAATCATCAGCCTCATCGGGGTCAAACAGGTAATCATACCTAGAAATTACACACAACATAAAAACATGTTTAGTCTCCTTGCATCCTTGCAGAAACACAAAGATTATCATGATGGAGTTTAACATAATTTGCTGAGACCATCTGCAAAGAAAAGGAGAAGGAAATCATATACGACATACGTTAGCTCTTCACCGGCACAAACATTTCTCTTGGCAATTAGAACAATGCGGCTCTGATCATGCCCCACGCTCATAATCCTCGCATAAAAGTTTGGCGTGCACTGCAGCAAAAATAACAATACATCAGGTACATATTATTTAGAATCTTAAGTAGATTTGAAGTTCATTATATGATCCTTACAGAATGATTAATCAGGCGTGCCACGTTTCCTTTGTCTGTGGCATCAACAACCACTTCCTCGCTGATTTTGAAAAGCTGGGCAGAAAAAAGGACAGCATAAATGTAGTTAATGTTAGATGTATTATCAGAGGCTATTAAAATAATTCATCATAAATCCATATAATGCATACAACACGTGATTTCCAGCAGTTGGGATGGCCAAATAGCATGTGTGTTGTAGATATAATGTTATTTCACAGAAAAAATATGCACTCATAGATACACCACATAACAGGTGAAAGTATGGAAGATGACTCACATAACAATCTTTTCCCTGTACACGATATTGTGCTTCCCGTAAGTCCGCAACACTTCGTCTGACCTGTTCACCGCGGTACTCTAGAACCTGGAAAAAAAGTTAACCATGAGCAATTTCTTGAATGAGGGCAGCAGCGCATTAATGAAGACCACATGTAGGATAGCAGAATGCCGGCTTAATAATGGAAACTAGGGCACATATATGGGAACAGAAATTACCACGAGTGGTTACAAAGCAACCATGTAAGAAAAGTATAAATGGACCTTTAAAAAAATATCAATGGAGCGTAACATATAAAGTAGAAAGAAAACCGTGTCATTACAACCAAGCATCTCTACTGTTCAAGCGCCCCCAATTGTGAAAAATATTTCCATGGCATATAATAGTGTTTGAGGGAATACCATTTCTCCTTCTTGAATGTCCCTACGAGCAAAAAGTCCCCACCTATGAATTCCTGACCTACCAAAGCATACTCTACTATGTTCCGTTTTCTGAAATAAAGAAAAATTAATTAGTTTCATACTACAAATATATAGGTACAAGGGAAAGCCAACAGACATATATTAACCTGAAGATAACGTAGACGCTCCTTAAAAGTAGAAAAGGATTCCGGATCCCTCTCTTCCTGCAGAGTACAGAGTTTTCCTTCATAAGAAAATTTGACTAAAAGATGGGAAAAGATATCTAATAAGCATTCATACATTACAGAATTAATCAAATTACCCTTCGTGGATTCAGACTGTCAATTTCATCCCAGCGGTGTTGACAATATCCCCTTACTCGGTGTGCCATTGCTGCCTCCCGGGATCTCTGCATGCAACAAAATTCCAATCAGGTGTGCACCAATGGGTTATCAATACAAGATACCAACCAGCAACAGTATTTATATTTTGGGAACAAGTGGCAGGAAAACGGACACGCACGTTTGGCTCTCGGGTGTAATTACACCCAATTTTTTTTTAAAAATAGTAATTTGTAAGAAAGTCAAAAAATCTGAAACTTTTTGTGAACAAAGTAGATTTATTGTTGCACTCGTATAAAAACTTTCGCGAAGAGAAGACTTTCATGTTGTTCTGGACGTAAAAAAACAAATTTGTCGCTATATACGCCGTACTGTTCACGCTTTTGTCAGAGAATATTTGTCATTTTTGTCAGAATTTTGTCAGAGAATATTTCGTTGCAGATTATTTTTGTACGCTAGAAACGACAGCTCAAGTTTGTTGGGAAAAAAGTTTTGGAACATTTTGACTTTTTGTAAAAAAAATAAAAAAATACATAACCAGGTGTAATTACCACCATGTTCCAAAGGGTATTTTCCCAGGAACACTGCCTATTGAGCAACACCATATGAGTAAATCATAATGAACATCACAAAAAGGAATTAAAACAGATAATGATCCTTGTCGAATTGAAGTTGATGTGACGAAGGTTATCAGCAAGTGGTGAACTAGGGTGCAAGCGCATTAACCAGCAACCAGGAACCTGCATTACGGTTAGACTGGGCACTGTTGTGGACTCCTTTTGGGGTCGCATGTATTGATTTCGCTGCGGCCTTAGTCCTGCATTCCCAGTTTATAGAAACAGCGAAGATGCAGTGCGAGCTGCAGAAGAAGCCCCAACAGAGGAACAGTGTGCAAGGTAGAGAAGCAGCAGGCACATGATGACATGCCAGGGAGTCCTAGACCGAAGTCGAGTCCAGAGAATCTGGCCAGTGGGAGGCGTTGGGATTAGAAAAATAAACAGCAAACAAAGGTTGAATGCCTTGCAGTAATGTGCTCCATATGGTCACAACTAATGAAAAGAAGAGGAATCAGGGTCGGATAGCAAGGAGTCAAAGTTCAGCTAAGCAATTACAAAAGGCTGTTGCATGTGCTCTTTGAAAAAGCGTTTTCTCTTCGCTTAAATCAGGCACAGCTCAGAGTGTCTTCGCCACCTGGAGAATGAGGATGAGCGACTTATGGTGCTACCCGATCCACTCTTAAGCCTGAAAGTCAGAATCTGCTTCGTCCCACTATGACATTTCACAAAAACCCAACTGCTAACAGCTACAAACTCCAGATCTGATCAAACATTGTCTTTGATAACCGTCTGGATAAATCACCATACTGGTTTCTAACTAGTACCTATGCTAGCTAAATGAATTAAATGTCCCAGCCTCCAAGGTATCTTGCAAGTTCACACAAGCCTACGAAACATGTTTAGCCCTATTTTTGGATGTAACGGTTAGCTGAAAGAATTTTTTTTCTGAGACATAACACTTGGTTGGAAGAAGTAAAAATCCCTCCAACTAACTAGATTCCATAGTGCAGTAGAAACCACAGACTATCTGCTAGTAACACAGGGGTAACATAAGCTACTATCCTAGTTACCCATTCTCATGTAGCACTAAAATCAAAAGATAATGGCCATGTCCTTAGAATTAACAAGTACTTCCCCGAACTTTATTGTTAAGAGCTGCTATAATGGCTATTACCATGCTAGACGTAAGTTTTGTGGCTTACGTTGTAGCTAGCATAAAGGTGCATTCATTATTCTTTCAACTTTAAAGCAAGGCATACCTTTAGTTCTTTCCTAACATAAACTCGACATCTTGCAGAACATAGATTCTCTATAGTTTCAACTTCTGATGCTGAATCCTTGGGAAGATCTTTCCTAATCAGTCTTGAAGCAGCCATAGTGCCACTACTCTGAACAAGCCTTTTTGAAGAGAAAGTTCCAGCAGGAGTTTGAATTATCAAAACATTATCAGGGTTAGGTCTCCTGCACATAAATAAATAATCCAAGACAATCCAACTTTCAGTATTGCACAAAAAGATGTGAACAAATTATAGCTTTACTGGTGCTTCCACTTAATAAATCTTACCGATGATGAGCACAATATGAAATCATCTTTGTTGTCTGTTTGCCGTTTTTTTCCAAGCAGTGCAGCTGCATACATGGAAAACATAGTAAAGTTCAGATGTGCTAAAAAACATGAGATGCAAGCAAAAGAAGTGAAATTGCACACTTTTCTTCATTGATAAATAGCGTAAGCAACATGTTCTTGCAGCGATCAGTATTAGCTGTACCTCCATTCGATAGCCTGCCCTTGATGCACAGGTGGCATGGTAATAAGTCGAGCACCTGTAGCATTGTGTACAAGCACCATGTATTTGCCTACAAATGACGCACATCTGGAGCAATGGGCAAGAATGGAACATAATTAGGTCAACGTAGTCAAACATACGAGATACGTAGCACTGGTTCAGGATCAATCATCTTATAAGCCACTTAAGCTATAGCACCAGCATATGTATACAACCTTCATAAATAGCAGAGGTGCCATGCTCAATATCCCAATAGCAGGTTCCATGAGCTCATCACTAGCAAAAGCCACCTGTGGCTGAAACCATGCACATGCCACATGTACCCACAAGTTATCAACGTTTGTTGGCTTCAGCGCTCCACCTAAAATAAGTGTTGAAGCCAGTAAGAACCAGGTTAATGATTTCAAAAATGCTCAATAAAACAGAATGTCACAACTTGATTTTCCGGTATCAGATTTGACGAACTTAATTTAGTTGCTGTGGTGCTGTCACTATTGTTATTTAGAAAGAGACCTAGGTTCGACATTAATAGCAGTACTGATGAATTATCCTGTTACAGAATCTATTTGGTCCAGTTACCACTGAAAGGATAGCAGGTACATACCTTTCACAGGGCAAAGGCAGCAATCCCTCTTTTGTTCAGGCGTTTCACAAGCCCTACAAATCCACGAGGTAAAATCTTGCTTACCGCTCACACCATAGCATTCCTGATGAACAGCTATCTGGCATCTGAACATGAATGTGGTCAACTGCAAACTTTAGTCCATATCTCAAAATGATTCACACCAAAGAAAAACATTGTGAGCAACACGAGCTTAATACCTGTTACAAATCACAATCTTATTGTAATCCCAATCTTCAACCCATCTACAGACTGCACACCTTTCGGTTGTCCATTTCACTTGTACATGATCATAAGGTTCTGTACATAAATTCAAGGTCCATCACTTCAAATTCCTGGGAACCAGATCTTCTAATACTATAGGCTACAAAATAAATGCTCACTTACCATTTAACAAATCAAGTAACTGCTGTTTTTTCAGTTTCTGGGAGGAGCGTTTTGAAGGATATGTGGAACACACGCTTGGTTGATGTTGATCTATCTGTAAAGAGAAATGTGGGACGATCATAACCCTAGCAAACAGAACTACAAACCAACAAAGGAACAGAAATAAAAACTACAACACTACTATACAGTTGCACAAACTAACAGCATCTATATATGCAGTGGAAAAGGTTGAAACGAAAGCATGCTGTCATTACTGTACGAACCCATTTTCCAAATGGCATAAGTGTTTCCTTCATTTTAATACTAGATTTCCAATTTTTACTTCTGCAGCCAGCGTGCCTTTCCCATTCATTGAACAAAAACTTTTGTCCCTTACAAGGGGCACAATGGCAAGAAATCCTGCAAAAGAAAGATAGTTTTTGAAGTCATAAGTAGGTCCAGATATATATGAAAAACATCAGAGTTACATGCAGATGAATGGAAACCACCTAAACAATGAACGAGAGCAAGCAGAAAGATAAGTTCAAGCAAAAAAACAGGAATCAATAATCTTGCTAAGTGTGCATAATTGTGAGAAAACTGAAATTAAGCTATGGTGGTGCAGGCATGCCATGCCAGTCACAAGTAGGAATAACTTTACTACAATCTAATGTAATTCAGTAAGTGGTTCTTACAGTTCGAGATTTGGTAGGTAAGTTCCTTCCATATCAAAACAGATGACCCCTACTCTGTCAGGCTTCCTTCCTTTCTGTGCAGAATTATCTTTACTGTTTCACAAATGGATTGTACATGTTACTCTTAAGAGCCATAAATTAGAACCTTGAAATATGAAGTTGTAGCATAAACAAGTGGTTCTAGCCTTCTAACTCACCTATCATCAGGAGAGTTTGTCTTCTTGCTGGACAGATTTGAGTTACGTTTAACCCTACAGTAAAGGCAGAAATAACTTTTGTCTCGTAGATCCTATAGCATCAAAATGAGCATGTTAGCGATGGTAAATTACTAAAGCACCAAGGATATTATGACGAGAAAAACCTTTAGGTTGCTGCACTTTTTGTCACATTCTGCGTGAATCCAACTTTCACAACCATGACAGCAAACCTGGTTAATCACCTCCCATCTTCAGAATTTGCACGGTTGGAAACATAAGATAAATTTATATTGCGCTAATGGCTACACTATGTCTTACCCATCTTCGGTCACATTTATGTTGCCAACTTTTCAAGCATATCCCACAGTACTCTTTTGATCTCAAGATCTGCACATACAGGAAGGTAGTGTAAGCCGTAAGGACAAGACACTCAGAGTGAAGTAGGTTCACCAAAACATACCCTAGCACAGTGTTTGCAAGCAAGTTGCTCCATCACATAAACCAACTTGTTTGACTCTTTGTTTGGGAAGCAATTTCCACAACTTTCACACTGCAATTCACTTGTATAATGCTGTGTGCAGAGAATAAGCAAAAATCTAATTAGTCTATTGGGGAAATATATGACAGTTGAAGAAGCAGTTCCATTTTGTGATAAATAGTACAAGAACAGCACTGAAGTGTAATGGTGTTACTAACTATGGTCGGCCATTGACTGACCCAGAAGGCGAGCTATATAAGGCCAATAAGTTGAATAACCATTGGTACTCCACAATACATAAACATGCTGAATTTTATCATTCTGCTTATACACACACAGTACTATGTCTGCTAGATAATGTTTCTCAGAAGATTTTTCTGCAGTCATGCATCAATGCACTTTTCAGGCGTTCGGCCCCCATCTAAAGTTTAGGTTTGAAGAAAAATCATATGAATGTAGATAGACCTAAACCGTATACCTAATATTAATGCGTAGATAGAACACCAAAAACTTAGAAAGCCAGCAGGCAGGATTGAATACAAAGCCACAGAAGGTTGGATCAAAAATATTGATAAATTTCTGAAATTTCATGTGAATACATGTCTTCTTAGTTGTGAAAAGTTTGTCAACTTGCCTTAATCTGTGCCTGGCACTCCAGCTCGTTTGAGCCAGTCACTTCTTCTAATTCGTCTGGACAAGATTGACACACAACAGGCTGCCCTGCTGTGCTGTCATCCATTGGCACTTCAGAGAACCCCTGATCGGCCAAAAAGGCCTCTTCTAGTGCCCTCTGGAAATCACCAGGTTTGAGACTGCTCAAATCTGTTTGCCCTTGAAATCTGAAATGGAAATACATATATTTCTTAGCACATGTGTGGGTGCTATTCTATAGCTCGGCACAATTACTTCTACTTCTTGCCAATAAAAAGGCATCCCTGATATGCTTTTGCAGCACTTTAAATGCAATAACTGACAAGTTATTTTTAGTGAATTACTAGTACTTACTGGTCAATGTAGTCCACAAAAGGAAAAATCCCTCCTTGCCTCACCCAGACATACTTCTGCAACACACGGGCGTCATCAAATGGTCATTCAGAAAGAAAGAAAGAAAAAAGCTCAAAAGCAAAAGAGGAAGTAGCAGCAATTCAAGTCAGTCAGCCCTAACGAAACAGTAATTAATGTACCTTCTCGTCACTGAACTCTGCACGCCAGCCAAACAGCATCACACAAAGCACAGCACCACCACGCGGCTGGGGTGGCATTGCATCGGCAGCAGCCTGCCGAGCTGGGTCGACGACAACTCCCGGCCACGCTGGTTGCCGCTTACCGAGCCGTGCCCACACAATGTCGCCATACAAAATCTCTGTGCTCCAATGAAGGTCCTCCTTCTGCGCCTGCAGGTCCTCTTCTTCCTCTTCGTCTTCCATCAACTCGTTTCTATGGTACGGTTCATCGTGCAAGGAGGTGAGTGCGCTCAGAGACATGGAGTACTTCCTGGAGGCAACAAAATTCTGGCACACTCGGTAACGCTGTGCCTCCTCTTCCTCATCCACCTCTGACAATGCGGAAGTCCTATCCAGGATTGCACCTTTACGGCAGAGCGGCTTGCTTTTGGGAACGAGCTGCTCGACCTTGGGCGGTGCAGGCGGCTTGGCCGGCTTCTCCCTCTTCCAGGGGTCGATGAGCACCGAGTCATTGAACCGCGAGGGCAGCACCTGGGCACGCCCGCGCGACGTCCGGACGACAGGCGGGCGCGTGGCGGCGGCGGCCGGCGTCGGCTCAGCGGCGGCAGGTGATGCAACCTCCGGCTCCTCGCACCAGCGGAACCCGGCGGCGGCATACGGGATACCGGAGGCCGGCACGTGGCCGAGCAGCTCGACGGGGAAGAAGTCGTCACCCCTCTGCCTCTTTGGACGGCGCTCGCCGGCGCCGCCCTCGCCCTCGGCATTGCAGCGCTTGAGGCTGAGGATCTCCGAGCGCTGGGTCCGCTTGAAGATCATCCCACGCGAACCCTTTGCCCCCCGCCCGAATTCACCGGCCCGGCGGCGAGATCACGGCGAATTCGGCGAGGGCTCCCCCGCAAACCCTAACCCTGCCCTCGCCGCGGCGAATTGGAGAGGAGGGGAATTCGTCCCCCGCCTCTCCCCACGAGCCGTCGCGGAGACGGCGGAAGGAGGAAGGGGAGCAAAGAAGAAATCTTTGATGGAGATGCGCGCGGAGAGAAAGAGAAATCGGGATTGGGGGATTTTTTTTTTCTTTTGGTTTCGGCTTTGGAAGGTGCCTGTTCTTTGTGTGTTCTAATGAGAGGGCTCGGGAAGAAGAAGTCCTACGAGAAACGAGGAGCGGAGCGCGACCCGGTTGTAAAAACGATCTTGGCCCTGATTTTTCTCTCTCGTGGGATCGGGTTGGTTTCGTGCGGGAGGAAGGATGGATGGATGGATGGATGGGATGGTGGTTACATGGATGGAAGTCGTCGTCGTCGTCGTCTTCGTCGTGGGTGCAGGTGGAGTTGCCGTCCCGACTCGCCGTTGGATTTTGGTGGTGGTGGTGACGGTGCGCGTCCATGGAGACGGAGGAGGCCGGTGGGCGTTACGAGGAGCTTGGAGTTGGCGTTTTGGCGTCGTGGTACGGGCATTTTCCTCGCCCGGACGGAATTTCGTTTGGATTCGTGTGGGTTCGAGCTTCGAATCCGGAATTTGGTCTGGGCTTTTGAGTTGTGTTTCTTTTGGGTTTGGAGGAGATGGTTTCGACATGGACGGGAGGAGAGAGAGAGGGATGATCAAGGTGGCCATGAACGAGTTTTGTGCAGTGTGGGATGGGCAGGGGAGCTGGCTAGGGCGACGTCACGACGAGTAGGTAGGTAGGCGCTGTACCTGTAGTGATGATTGATCGTCCCTCCCGGGCGGAGAGACAGACAGGTTGATCCAGATGCGACTCACTGACTGCCTTCTCAAACTCGATGGAAAGACCAATGGTCGATGGGCGATTTCGCCACCCCGACGGAATGAAGAAATTTCCGATTTTTATTTCCTTGTTCTTGTTTTGAGCTCGTGCAGCTTGGTCCTGGTAGTGACTAGTGAGCGGTGTTTGATCTAGTCTTCTGTAGGTGGAGCTTCCGGTGGGATTTGTGCGAGTTTCCATGCCGTCCTTGTTGGGCGAATCGCGAAACGAAAATCGTGCACGGGCCAGGAGAGGAGGTGGCAGCAGGCGTCGATCCTGGCCGAGGCATCACCGGCGGGCGTTGATCCAAGCAGAGACGGACGATTAATCCGACTTCTTTTTCTCTTTTGATTTATCTATCTATTTATATAATCTACTACCTACTACTAGTTGCAATCGTGGTCGCCGCGCTCGAATCCACGGTCGAAAAGGCGTGCTGCGTGCAGCTTTGGCCGGCCGGATGACACTTCCGCCGTGCATTCGTGTCGCCTTGGCCACGATTCGCCGGAGTTGGGGACCTTCAGCACGCACGGGCACGGCCACGGCCACGAGCACGGGCTTCTTTGCTGGATTCTCTCTCGGTGGCCCGGTGGACTTTGATTGAGTGCGCCCGTCAGATTCCTAGAGTCGTGCCGTCGGAGTTGGCTGTTCCATGGCCATCGGAGCAAAGAGCACGGGAGGGAGGCGTGTGTGTGTGGCAGTGCGTTCATGCTGTGTGTCAAAATTACAAGGGATGTCCATGTCCGTCCATGGCCATGAGTGAGGCGTGAAGGACCTGCTCCAGTCGACGCAGCGACACAAGAATTAATTAGGGGTAGGTGTCAAAGTTTTCTTGGTTCCTGTGCGTGCAGCTTTTCTCATCCTCGCTTGTTTCTTCCTCCTTTTGTGCTTCACTGAAGAAATTCTCCTCCTTGAGATTCACAGATACTGCTAGTACGATCCGAAGACGAAAATGATCCGGTGAGGCGAGCGTTGTGCCTGCACACATTAAAAACATGATTTTTCTCACGGGCATCGTTAGGGCGCCGTAGTCTAGTGTCCAATCAACCCATCCGCGGAGCCGGCAAGAAATGTCAGATCAATTTTATTGTTCGGCTCATTGGGGACGCCCAAGTTGCCGATCCAGCCGTGTGGAGTGCCCCCGGCGCCGCCATGCTTCCTGGCTGACGCAGCGCCATCGACCGAAGCAGGCGAGGGACGATCTCTTTTTTCATGAATACGCAACGGCTTGTGTATCATTCATTGATAGATAGAAAAAGAAAGTACAAGAATACATGCAGAAGCAAGGAGAAGACGATAAGGTGAGTGGTACATAGGGATGGCGACCACATCATCGCGAGCAGAAAGGGCGTGGGTTGCTCAGCCCACACTAAGCCCTACGTAGCTACGGCAGAACATTGGCGAGTCCAACGCCCCCGCCCTGGCCCAAGTTTTAGCTTCTTCCTTAATGGAGTTGGAGAGGAGAAGAGTGGAAGGCTGCCTCCCGTTGAACATACACCCGTTACGGTGGGTCCAAATGGACCAGGCAATGAGGAGTATCATGGAAGAGAGTCCTTTCCTGGACGGCGAAGGGCAGCTAGAACTAGCAGAATGCCACCACTCCAGGAAGTCATCCGTCGGAGATGGAAGAGGGACCGCAAGAGAGCACCACGCGAGCAAGTCACACCAAATCTGCCGGGAGAAGGGACAGCCAATAAGCAAGTGGTGCATTGTTTCAGGCTCCTGGTCGCATAGGCGACGGAGTGGATCATGGGGAAGACCGTGTCTGGCAAGGCGAGCAGCCGTCCAACAGCGGTCCTGGAGGGCCAGCCAGGCGAAGAATTTGACGCGGAGGGACGCCCAAGCCTTCCAATGAAGTCTCCAATGAGGGGCGTGGGTCGAGCCATGGAAGAGGGCAAGATAGCAAGAGCTGGCGGAGTACGCGCCCGAAGTGGTCCAGCGCCAGACAAGCCTGTCCAGCTTCAAAGTCATGGTGACCTGGCCAAGAAACGCCAAAGGTCTATGTATTCCACCATGGCAGTGGGGGATAGGGCACCCTGGATGTCCCTGACCCAGGAGCGCTGGTGCAGGCACTCGGCAATGGTCCTCGCGTTGCGCCGGCGGCGAGGAACGAGGGAGGAGAGCGTCGGGGCGATCTCCATGATGGTATTGCCGTTCAGCCAATGATCCAACCAGAAGCGGCAGGCGCGGCCATCGCCAAGCATCCATGTGGTCGAAGCCCGAAAGATGGCAGCGGTGTCCGCATCGACAGAGATCCGAAGATGACTCCACGGCCGAGCCGGGTCCGTACGCTGAAGCCAGCACCAACGAGCGTGTAGGGCAATGCCGAAGCAGCGAAGATCAGGAATGCCAAGCCCACCCAGGGCAAGGGGGCGGCAGACCTTCTGCCAGTTGACCAGGCAATGGCCAGCGGAGGGCAGACTAAGGCATAGCCTAGTGGTGGGAAGGGGCTGATGCCTTCCCACCCACCCAGGTTCAAGGCATGGTACTTGCAATTTGGGTTTGTTGCACCAATTATACTGTAGGGAGTTCCCTTACAGTCTTTTTGTCAAAAAAATGGCCAGCGGAGGCGTCATGGCGGCCGTGCCATAGGAAATCCCGGATGATCCGATTGATCTGCTTGAGGGTAGGCGCGGACAGGGCGATGGCCATCATGATGTGAGTCGGCATGGCGGAGAGCACATGTCGGGCAAGGGCAAGGCGCTCGCCCCTGGACAGCATCGAAGCGCGCCAAGTGGACAATTTTGTTGCCATGCAATCGACCATTGGCTGAAGGGCAGAGGCTGGCACCTTGCGGAGCGACAAGGGGAGGCCCAAGTAGATAAGAGGGAAGGAGGTGATGGGACACTCCAGCTCACTAGCCACGATCTCGATCTCCTCCGGAGAGCACCCGATGGGGGTGGCCGAAGATTTAGCCATGTTGGAGTGAAGACCAGAAGCCTCGCCAAAAGTCTGCATGAGGGTGCGCACAGCACGAAGGTCGTTGGCGTCAGGGTGCCAGAAGATGGCGACGTCATCGGCGTATAGGGACACGCTAGAAGCGAGCGGCCGGGCGGTGAGCCTGCGTAAGACACTGGCCTGGAGAGCATGATGCAGGAGGGAGTTAAGGGCATCGATCACCAGCGTGAAAAGCATGGGGGAAACTAGGTCGCCCTACCGCAGTCCTTTGGCATGGAGAATTGGCGGCCCCGGTGAGCCGTTCATGATGACACGCGTGCTGGCTGTAGAGAGCAGGATGGTCACCCACTCGCACCATCTCCGGCCGAAGCTGAGGTGGCGAAGGATCTCGAGCAAGAAGGGCCAAGAGACGGAGTCGAATGCCTTAGAGATGTCGAGCTTGAGGAGGACTGATAACCCACAAGTATAGGGGATCAATTGTAGCCTCTTTCGATAAGTAAGAGTGTCGAACCCAACGAGGAGCTAAAGGTAGAACAAATATTCCCTCAAGTTCTATCGACCACTGATACAACTATACGCATGCTTGACGTTCGCTTTACCTAAAATAAGTATAAAACTAGAAGTACTTTGTAAGTGTTGTTGGATAGGTTTGCAAGAATATAAAGAGCACGTAAATAAGAACTAGGGGCTGTTTAGATAAAGACACAAAAAAGTAAATATAGCGAGTGTGGAAAAGTGGTGGTAGGAGTTGCGAAATTGTCCCTAAGCAATTGACTACTTTACTAGACCGATAGCAAGTTTTATGTGGGAGAGGCCACTGCTAGCATGTCATCCCTTACTTGGAATTCTATGCACTTATGATTGGAACTATTAGCAAGCATCCGCAACTACTAACGTTCATTAAGGTAAAACCCAACTGTAGCATTAAGATACATTGGTCCCCCTTCAATCCCGTATGCATCAATTTGTATGCTAGGTTGAAGCTTCTGCCACTCTTGCCCTTCAATACATAGTCCTATCAACATACAACTAACCCTATGGTGTAATCCACGCGCGCGCTCATATGATGGGCACCAAAGGACAGCAACATAACCACAAGCAAATTAAATCAATCATAGCAATTCATCAACCACCGATAGGACAACGAAAATCTACTCAGACACCACAGAATGGCAACACATCATTGGATAATAATATGAAGCATAAAGCACCATGTTCAAGTAGAGGGTACAACGGGTTGCGGGAGAGTGGACCGCTGTAGATAGAGGGGGGAAGGTGATGGAGATGTTGGTGAAGATGGCGGAGGTGTTGGTGAAGATCGCGGTGATGATGGTGGCCCCCGGCGGCGTTCCGGTGCCACTGGAAGCGAGGGGGAGGGAGCCCCCTTCTTCTTCCTTGACCTCCTCCCTAGATGGGAGAAGGGTTTCCCCTCTGGTCCTTGGTCTCCATGGCGTGGGAGGGGCGAGAGCCCCTCCGAGATTGGATCTGTCTCTCTGTCTCTCTCTGTTTCTGCGTTCTGGTATTCTGCCCTTTCACCGTTTTGTATATATATGGAGATCCGTAACTCCGATTGGACTGAAATCTTCGCCGTGATTTTTTCCTAAAAATTAGCTTTCTTGCGGCCGATGAAGGGCATCAACCGCCTTACGGGGGGGCCACGAGGGTTAGGGGCGTGCCCAGGGGGTGGGCGTGCCCCCCTTGGGCACCGTCTCGCGTTGGTTCTTCTTCCCATATTCTCCAAATATTCCAAAAATATTCTCCGTCTGTTTTTATCCCGTTTGGACTCCGTTTGGTATGGGGTTTCTGCGAAACATAAAACATGCAACAAATAGGAACTGGCACTGGGCACTGGATCAATATGCTACTCCCAAAAATAGTATAAAAAGTTGCCAAAAGTATATGAAAGTTGTATAATATTGGCGTGGAACAATAAAAAATTATAGATACGACGGAGACATATCAGCATCCCCAAGCTTAATTCCTGCTCGTCCTCGAGTAGGTAAATGATAAAAAGATAATTTTTGATGTGGAATGCTACCTAGCATAATCTTGATCATGTAATCTAATCATGGCATGAATATTAAGACACGAGTGATTCAAGGCAATAGTCTATCATTTGACATAAAAACAATAATACTTCAAGCATACCAACCAAGCAATTATGTCTTATCGAAATAACATAGCCAAAGAAAGCTCATCCCTACAAAATCATATAGTCTGGATGTGCTCCATCTTCACCACACAAAGCATTCAAATCATGCACAACCCCGATGACAAGCCGAGCAATTGGTTCATACTTTTTAACGCGCTTCAGCCTTTTCAACCCTCACGCAATACATGAGCGCAAGCCATGGACATAGCACTATGGGTGGAATAGCATATGATGATGGAGGTTGTGTGGAGGAGACAAAAAAAAGGAAAGTCTCACATCAACGCGGCTAATCAATGGGCTATGGAGATGCCCATCAATTGATGTCAATGTGAGGAGTAGGGATTGCCATGCAATGGATGCACTAGAGCTATAAGTGTATGAAAGCTCAAACTAAAACTAAGTGGGTGTGCATCCAACTTGCTTGCTCATGAAGACCTCGGGCATTTGAGGAAGCCCATCATCAGAATATACAAGCCAAGTTCTATAATGAAAATTCCCACTAGTATATGAAAATGATAACTCAAGAGACTCTCTATATGAAGAACATGGTGCTACTCTGAAGCACAAGTGTGGTAAAAGGATAGTAACATTGCCCCTTCTCTCTTTTTCTCTCATTTTTTCTTTTTTTCTTTTTTTGGTGGGCTTCTTTGGCCTCTTTTTTTATTTGGGCTTCTTTGGCCTCTTTTATTTTGATAACCTCACATGGGAAAATGTTCTAATAATGATGATCATCACACTTTTATTTACTTACAACTCAATATCTAGAACAAAGTATGACTCTATATGAATGCCTCCGGCAGTGTACCGGGATGTGCAATGATCTAGCGTAGCAATGACATCAAAAAATGGACAAGCCATGAAAACATCATGCTAGCTATCTTACGATCATGCAAAGCAATATGACAATAAATGCTCAAGTCATGTATATGATGATGATGGAAGTTGCATGGCAATATATCTCGGAATGGCTATGGAAATGCCTTGATAGGTAGGTATGGTGACTGTTTTGAGGAAGATCTAATGAGGCTTATGTGTGATAGAGCGTATCGTATCACGGGGTTTGGATGCACCAGCGAAGTTTGCACCAACTCTCGAGGTGAGAAAGGGCAATGCACGGTACCGAAGAGGCTAGCAATGATGAAAGGGTGGGAGAGCGTATAATCCATGGACTCACATTAGTCATAAAGAACTCATATACTTATTGCAAAAGTTTACTAGCCCTCGAAGGAAAGTACTACTACGCATGCCCCTAGGGGGATAGATTGGTAGGAAAAGACCATCGCTCGTCCCCGACCGCCACTCATAAGGAAAGCAATGAAAGAACACCTCATGCTCCGACTTCGTTACATAACGGTTCACCATACGTGCATGCTACGGGACTTGCAAACCTCAACACAAGTATTCCTCAATTTCACAATTAATCAACTAGCACGACTCTAATATCGCCACCTTTATATCGCAAAACTATTGCAAGGAATCAAACATATCATATTCAGTGATCTACAAGTTTTATGTAGGATTTTATGACTAACCATGTGAATGACCAGTTCCTGTCATCTCTCTAAATAGATATAAGTGAAGCAAGAGAGTTTAATTCTTTCTACAAAAGATATGCCCATGCTCTAACAAATATAAGTGAAGCAAAAGAGCACTACAAATGGCGGTTTTCTATGTGAAGAGAAACAGGCAATCCAAACTTCAAATGATATAAGTGAAGCACATGAAGCATTCTATAAAGCCATTCTCAAAGAATATAAGCGAAGTGCAATGAGCATTATATAAATTAACCAAGTACTATATAATACCAGCATGGTGCATAAAAGAAAAATGAAAACTAAATGCAAAATACGCTCCAAGATTTGCACATATCGCATGAACGAAACGAATCCGAAAACATACCGATACTTCTTGAAGAAAGAGGGGATGCCTTCCGGGACATCCCCAAGCTTAGACGCTTGAGTCTCCTTGAATATTTACTTGGGGTGCCTTGGGCATCCCCAAGCTTGAGCTCTTGCCTCTCTTCCTTCTTCTCACATCGAGACCTCCTCGATCCTCGAACACTTCATCCACACAAAACTTCAACAGAAAACTCGGTAAGATCCGTTAGTATAATAAAGCAAATCACTACTCTAAGTACTATTGCAAACCAATTCATATTTTGTTTTTGCATTGTGTCTACTGTAGTATAACTTTTTCATGACTTAACCCACTGATATAAATCGATAGTTTCATCAAAACAAGCAAACTATGTATCAAAAACAGAATCTGTCTAAAACAGAACAGTCTGTAGTAATATGAACATTCACCATACTTCTGATACTTGAAAAATTCTACGAAAATTAGGAAAACTAAACAATTTGTATATAAAGACAGTTCAAAAAGTTTCAGAACCGTTTGACGTTCCAGTAAAAAATTAAAAATCACGCACTACAGCCAAAGTTTCTGTCCTGCACCGTACAAACCAACAAGCATTGTAAACATCCTAAAGGCAAACCTTGGCACATTATTTTTAAAATACAATGGAATTGTACAAGGGGATAATTATTTTTATTGAAAAGTTTCTGTAATTAAGATTCACAAAGTTTCCATGGGCATGAACAAAGTTCAAGGACGTCCCCCACTTTCACAATGCTCGTCTATCTCACTTTCACTTTTCTTTTTGAAAAAGTTTTAGGTTCCCCTCTTTATTTTTTTGTTTTTAAACTATATGAAAGCACTCAACAGAAATAAATGACTCTCTAAAACTTCCGGGTTGTCTCCCTGGCAGCGCTTTCTTTAAAGCCATTAAGCTAGGCATGTAGTGCTCAAGTAATGAATCCACCCGGATCCCAAGGTATATCAAAGCCAATTTTAATTAGAAATGATTTGGCATTTAGTAGTTTGCACAAAGCAAAATATATCATGTAATGACGAAGTCTAACTCTCTTCTTATGCATCGGCATGTCATAAAAGAACAATTCATGCACACGTAGTAAAGGCCAATGCATAGTATAAACAGTTTCTTGCAATTTCATCGTGTTGGAAACATAGAGAGGTGGAGATATAGTCCCTCTCTCATAATAATTGCAAGTAGGAGCAGCAAGCACATGCATATTATATTCATCAAAATCATCATGTGCAACGGTAAAAGGCAACCCATCAATATAATCCTTAATAAAAGCAAACTTCTCCGATATAGTGTAGTCGGGAGAATTCAAAAAGATAATAGGACTTTCATGCGTGGGTGCAATAGCAACAATTTCATGTTTAACATAAGGAACTATAGCAAGTTCACTCCATAAGCATAATTCATATTGGCATCTTGACCACAAGCATAGTAAGCATCAAGTTCATCAAAAAGGGATATTTCAAGAGAATCAACGGGATCATAACAATCATCGTAGCAATCATCCTTCGGTAAGCACGAAGGGAATTTAAACAATGTATGATTTGAAGAGTTACTCTCATTAGAAGGTGGGCACGGGTAGCTAATCCGCTCTTCCTCCTTTTGTTCATCGCTCTCCTCATCATCTTTTTCATCCAATGAGCTCACAGTTTCATCAATTTCTTCTTCCATAGACTCATGCAAAATATTAGTCTCTTCTTGGACAACGGAGACTTTCTCAATAAATGCATCAATATAGGAATTGTATTCATAATTCTCATAGCAATATTTCAATACAGCAAAAATTTCAGGCCTATAAACATCATCATCAAAAGCTTCATACTTTTCAAACAAAGATTCAATTTCATAAGCACCCTTAAAAGCAACAAATTCTTCTATTTGTTCCACATCATAGTAATCATATATACCATTATCATAAGAATCTAAGGTTTTATTATCATTAAATTTGCATGAAAAGGGAAGGTGTGGAGCCTTCATCCTAGAGCAACAAGTATAATCATATCTCAAGCATAGTTGCCTAGCATACCAATGCAACATATACATTTGATCCCATAATAGTTTCCCTTTTTGAGTTAAGCGATAATCCCTAAAGTATTCACATTGGTCCAACGTGTCTCCCATTACATAATTGAATGAGGTTTTCTCAGGATTATCAAAGTGGTACATAATATTTTTCACATAATGATCATCGAGGGTTTTAGGAGGTTCCCCATCTCCATGAGCAGCAAGTACACCTAATTTTTTTGGTATTTCATGTTCCATATCCATAACTAAAGATAGAGAACAACTTAGAACAGCAAATAAAAATTACTTAGTGATAAAGCAAACAAGCACACACGAGAATATCCACCCCACGCTATTGCTCCCCAGCAACGGCGCCAGAAAAAGGCCTTGATAACCCACAAGTATAGGGGATCAATTGTAGCCTCTTTCGATAAGTAAGAGTGTTGAACCCAACGAGGAGCTAAAGGTAGAACAAATATTCCCTCAAGTTCTATCGACCACCGATACAACTCTGCGCACGCTTGACGTTCACTTTACCTAAAACAAGTATAAAACTAGAAGTACTTTGTAGGTGTTGTTGGATAGGTTTGCAAGAATATAAAGAGCACGTAAATAAGAACTAGGGGCTTTTTAGATAAAGACACAAAAAAGTAAATATAGCGAGTGTGGAAAAGTGGTGGTAGGAGTTGCGAAATTGTCCCTAAGCAATTGACTACTTTACTAGACCGATAGCAAGTTTTATGTGGGAGAGACCACTGCTAGCATGTCATCCCTTACTTGAAATTCTATGCACTTATGATTGGAACTATTAGCAAGCATCCGCAACTACTAACGTTCATTAAGGTAAAACCCAACCATAGCATTAAGATATATTGGTCCCCCTTCAATCCCGTATGCATCAATTTGTATGCTAGGTTGAAGCTTCTGTCACTCTTGCCCTCCAATACATAGTCCTATCAACATACAACTAACCCTATGGTGTAATTCACGCGCGCGCTCATATGATGGGCACCAAAGGACAACAACATAACCACAAGCAAATTAAATCAATCATAGCAATTCATCAACCACCGATAGGACAACGAAAATCTACTCAGACATCATAGAATGGCAACACATCATTGGATAATAATATGAAGCATAAAGCACCATGTTCAAGTAGAGGGTACAGCGGGTTGCGGGAGAGTGGACCGCTGTAGATAGAGGGGGGAAGGTGATGGAGATGTTGGTGAAGATGGCGGAGGTGTTGGTGAAGATCGCGGTGATGATGATGGCCCCCGACGGCGTTCTGGTGCCACCGGAAGCGAGGGGGAGGGAGCCCCCTTCTTCTTCTTCTTCTTCCTTGACCTCCTCCCTAGATGGGAGAAGGGTTTCCCCTCTGTTCCTTGGTCTCCATGGTGTGGGAGGGGCGAGAGCCCCTCCGAGATTGGATCTGTCTCTCTGTCTCTCTCTGTTTCTGCGTTCTGGTATTCTGCCCTTTCACCGTTTCGTATATATATGGAGATCCGTAACTCCGATTGGACTGAAATCTTCGCCGTGATTTTTTCCTAAAAATTAGCTTTCTTGCGGCCGAAGAAGGGCATCAACCGCCTTACGGGGGGGCCACGAGGGTCAGAGGCGCGCCCAGGGGGTGGGGCGCCCCCTGCCTCGTGCCCGCCTCGGGCACCGTCTCGCGTTGGTTCTTCTTCCCATATTCTCGAAATATTCCAAAAAATATTCTTCGTCCGTTTTTATCCCGTTTTGGACTCCGTTTGATATGGGGTTTCTGCGAAACATAAAACATGCAATAAACAGGAACTGACACTGGGCACTGGATCAATAAGTTAGTCCCAAAAATAGTATAAAAAGTTGCCAAAAGTATATGAAAGTTGTATAATATTGGCATGGAACAATAAAAAATTATAGATACGACGGAGACGTATCAAGGACCCGGTGGGCACCGGCCTGGTGAAGGTGGCGCGCTGTGTGCTGAACCAGCATAAAATTGTCGTAGATGCAGCGCCCGGCGATGAAAGCACTCTGGTTGACCGAAACAAGCTCCCCAAGCCGAGGGGCGAGCCTCAGGGCGAGAACTTTGGCAACGAGCTTGGCAACTAGATGAATCAGGCTAATCGGCCGGTATTCGGACAGAGAAGAGGCGTCGGGGCGCTTCGCGAGGAGGGTGATGAAGGCTTCATTCAGGCAATGGAAACCGCGACCATTCATATGATAGAGCTTATCAAACGCCTCCATGAAGTCGCCCTTGACCGTGTCCCAGCAGTGCCGGAGGAACTCCGCCGAGAAGCCATCTGGGCCCGGCGCCTTGCCGGTAGGCAGCAGTTTAATGGCCCACCAGACCTCGTCCTCGGAGGGGCAGTCTAATGCCGAGAGGTCGAAATGCCTGGGATCGATTGAGTTGAGACGGAGGAAGAAGACGCGCGCGTCGGCGGTCCCCAAGATGGCCGAAAAATGCTCGTACACGGCCCGAGAGAGGTCGCAGGCCCCGGAGATGACCTCATCGCCACAACGGAGTGAGAGGATCCTGTTCTTTTGCTTGCACTGCACGGCATGGATGCGCAAAAAGGCAGAGGAAGCCTCGCCGCTGCGGAGCCACGAGAGGCGGACGCGCTGACGTAGAATCGAGCGATCGAGGGACGCAAGGCCGAGATAGGCACACTTGAGGCGACGAAACCACAATTCTGCAGCGGAGAGAGGCCGGGAGTCTTGGGCAGCGTCGAAGCGCGCAATAAGCTCAGGGGCGACATGGAGTTGGAGGGAAATGCTCCCAATGGATCTAGCGCTGCAGGTGCCGAGCGGTGGAACGAAGCCGAAGGAAAATGCGCCTGAAGGGGTCCGGCTCCTGGGACTCCTCCGCCCAGCCATCAGCCACAACTTGCTGGAAGCCCTCCATTTTAGCTAGAATCTCTCGAAGTGAAACCGGCGCGGCCCGAAGAACTCGCGGTGCAATCCACCATGAGGGGGCAGTGGTCGGAGGTAGCCGAGGAAAGGCAACGAAGAAGACAGTGCGGGTTGGCCTCATTCCACGCAGGGGTGCAAATCACACGGTCAATCCGGACAAGCGTGGGGTTATCCCTCTCGTTGGACCAAGTATACCGGCGACCGTGGAGGTAGAGGTCACGCAGCTCCAAATCAGCCATGAACCGCCGGAAACGCCGAAGCATGCGCAAGTTAAGGTGTGGGTTGTTTTTGTCGGCGGCGGAAGCGATCATGTTAAAGTCGCCGCCAAGGACCCAGGGACCAACGCAGTTAGCCCGCTCCTCTTGCAGATCAGCCAGGAATTGCATCTTCTCGGGGTCGCTTTGAGGCCCATAGACTCCGGTGAGCCACCAGTGCCGGTCTCCAGCGAGCGAAGAGATCACCGCCGTGATGTGGTGGGAACCATAGGAAGGGTTGGACACGGCAATCACGGAGCTACGCCAAGCCAGCAGAATGCCCCCACAGGTCTCGACCGCGGGGAGAAAGAAGAAGCCATCAAAGGAAGGCCCGAGCGCTTCGACCACAAGCGGCAACGTGATGAGGGCGAGCTTGGTCTCTTGGAGGCAGACGATGGAAGGCATGTCGGAGGCAACGACACTACGGACAGCGGTGCGCTTGGCTCCGGAGTTCAAGCCACGCACATTCCAAAACATACGCTTGAGGTTTTGATCCATTACAAAAAGGGTTGAGTTCCGAGCGACGAAGAATATAGGGAGGGGGGCAGGTCTACGCACCAACAATTGCGGACGGAGATGGCTGATGTAAAGCAAGCAGCATCTCCTCCGAGGGCACCTCCCAGCAAAGAATTCGGCAAATGCCTGGATCCTCGTTCGCTCGTGCAGATGCCTCCATCAGATTTTTGAGCTCTAGCCACAAACGGCAGATGTTACATGTGATTTTCTCAGTATATAAGCAATTTTATGTGTCATGGGCACCACCGTTGTTGTTGTTGCCGCATCCGCGGTACTAGTGCTTGACTTTGGAACAAGAGCATTCACGGCAACTTCATGTGCGTGCGTAATCTAGCGAGAAAATTTCACCACACAAAAAAACTATGCTCCTCTTCAATCATGACATCGAGAAGGCTTTTCACTCTATTGAATGGGATTTATCTGTTAGAGACATTGAATCATTATGGTTTTCCTGCCCGCTTTCGTGACTGGCTCTCGACATCCTCGAGAGTTTTGCTAAATGGTATTGCTGGCGATCCAATCAATCATGGTCGAGGTCTCAGGCAGGGAGACTTGCTATCACGTTATTTTTCGTGCTCGCCATCGACCCATTACACCAGATCCTCGGCAAAGCCACAACCCAAGGAAAGCTCCATCCCCTCCCCGGGAGGCACATGGGGATTCATGCCTCTCTTTATTCCAACTATATCGTTGTTTTTTGTGCCCCCGTCAAGGAGGGTGTTCAATTCCTTGCCACTATGTTTGCTTCCTTCGATTATTCCACCGGCCTCTCCACAAACTGCACAAAGAGTATTGTTGCCCCCATTAGATGTGCCAGTGTGGACCTCGATGATGTTCTTCAGTCCTTTCCAGCATGTCGGACCACCTTCCCTATTCGTTACCTTGATCTCCCCCTCGTGGTCAAAAGATTAAGGAGGATTCAACTACAACTCCTGGAAGACAAGGCCACTGGCAAATTAGTGCCTTGGAAAGACAAGCATGTTGCTATCTCAGGTCGCATGGCCTTGGTCGAGGCAGTTCTTACGGCGATGGCCATTTACCACATTACACCGCTTGACCTTTTGGTGGAGATTCTCAAGGCGATTGACAGGCTGCGATGTGCCTTTCTTTGGGCTGGAACTGGCAAGGTGACTGATGATGACCTACAAGTGCACAGGGTTGTTTTAGCACTTTCGTGATAAATGAAGTGTCGAACCCATAGGGAGCAAACAGGAAGGAATTACAAACCCCGCGACTGCTATCACCTACGTAGTTACGTACGCACCCAAACCGTAGTTTGAAACTAGCATATTACGATAGGTTGCTAGAAAGACAAATAAAAGGGTAGTGTTTATTTAAACTACAAATAAGAAATAAAAGGCAGAAAAATAAAGGGACTAAACTAAGGGAAACGGTGCTCGAGTAGTAAACGTTCTCGAGGGAATCAGAGTCATCACCACAAGTATGATGCTGACAACATATGGTAGACATGTCTCGCTAATTGTATCACTAATTCACTTGCATATGATCTCACGTGGGCGGAGGCAATAAAGTACGCATCCCCACACCGGTTATTGCGTACACTCATGCCACCACCGTGATTCACCACTCCGGTTATCACAATGATGATTAAGGGGAGTGAACTTCCCGTGGACACGACATTAAGTTCAGGGGTTCTCCACCAATCCCTATTGCAATGACCAGGGACAAAGGGAGAATAGGACTGTCACCACCTACCCTCCACAACCAGCCTGCTCACCAACATAAATCACCTCAAGTCCATAAGTGCCCAATGTTGTGTGGGCGCCCTTCACAACACCATGAGACAATCAACGCAATACATATAAAAGGAATGATGGGATCGCTTATTCAACATCAAAGTACTAATCATGCAAAGGGTTCATCAAATTCCTCAAGAACTAATACAACTACTCAAACATAGGAGAGTGAGAAGGCAAGTTACAAGCCGACACAAAGCCGGTGGAGGAGAGGAGCATGGCGGAGGTGATGATCGCAGCGGCACCGGCGGTGGAGATGGTGATGGTGGCGGCACCGGTGATGAAGACCGCACTGACCTTTTGGTGGAGGCATCCCCTCTCCCTTCTCTGGCTTGGCCCTTCTCTTCTCTATGGAGATGGTCTTGGAGATGCGATGGAGATGGATGACGGTTGCTTGATTGATGATGGAGGAGAGTGGAGGCACCTAGGATTTGAGGTGCTTACATGAATGCCTCCCGGTGTCTCAATTGTCATTCAAGGGCTCAAGATGAGCCTTATCCTCTCCCAATACCTTCATTATGAGCCAAGAATCCTGTGGGAACAATTGGAGACTGTCATGGACTTAAGACGGTAGATGCCCTAGCAAAAGGACTTAGGTGTGGAGCCATCGCAACTAGGTTAGCTTGAAGGGGTTTAAACGGGACAAAGGACACAGAGAGTTTACCCAGGTTTGACCCCTCTCAACGAGGTAAAAGCCTACTCCTGCTTTAGGTTGTATTGCTTGGGTTTCGATTACCAGGGAGCGAATATGCTTGACCTAGCTCTTGATTGATTGTTACTTGAGTTAACCCGCCGCCGGGTCACCCCTTTATATACACAGGTTGATGCCCGGCAGCTTATAGAGTCCCGGCCGGCTCATACACAACGTGTCCGGCTCGGTGACCAACTAAGCTTGCCTTACAATACAAGTTAAACATATGGCGGTTCATACCCATGGGCCTCAAGTCGCCCCGGGGTCTTGGGCCTTTAATAAGCTTGCTCTACGGACCGCCATCTTTATCATCCTCTTGGGCCTTCTCATCTTAAGCCGCCAGTGGCATGACCTGGCCCCTCCTGGGCGGGTCATACCCAGTAGTTATATCCCCAACATTAGGCCCCAGGTTGATTTGAACTTGTTCACATCAATCTTCAGTGCTTGACTTAGCAAAATCTTTCCATCGTCACCTTTATGATCTTGCTATAACGCGCCATGATGTCAGCTAACAGAATTGTGTTAACCAGCCATGACGTCATCTCGCATTAACTTTGCACGAGGCGCAGAACATCTCAGTACATCTTCACCTTTAATGGACCTTCCGAAAATTGAGGCATCTGTGCAGCCACATAATCATTTTTTGGCCTCCTCGATTCCCGCGCATGCCTTTTATCCATCTCCTTATAAATAGGGACAAGGGTCCTTTTTCATTTTTTCCTTGCATCCTCGTCTTTGTCTTCTTCCTCGCAACGCCCACGCGCACCCGAGCTCCGCCGTCGTTGTCCTTCGTCAACTGCCTCAACTCCGGCCGCGGCATCAACCTGAACGGACCAGAGCACGGCGGCGCCTCTCTGCTGTTCATCAGCACCTCCAGGTACTTGTCTTGACTCATATCAGATCCGCGTTTAGGGTTTCTATGTTCATCGAAGTTTTTCATTGTTCCTCCGCTTCCTCTCTTAGATTGCATAATCAGATCTGAACTTGGCACCAAAGTTGTGCGGCAATCGTTTTAGCATTCATTTTCAATAGCAGAAGATATCCCCTCTGTAACAGATCTCATCTGAGCACACGAGCTCTGCTGCTGCCGCCACCTTAGGTTTAGAATTTATTTTATTTTTTGAATTTCCGTAGATCCAAAATTATAGCACCAATCTGTGAAATATGTTCGTCATCACTTAGCAAATCCTCACTCATAGATCTGAAATATGGCAATTGTTTGGGCGGCTTAACTGATAAACCGTAACCCGCCATGTACCATTAGTCCCCTTTTAAGCCGCCAATATATATACCTGCATAACTCAGTATTATCTTCTGGCTTAACACATCGGCTCTTTATAGCACTTACTTTTGAATCAATGGCCGGCTTAACAGCATAATCTTAAACCGGCAATCTTTTCTTTTTAGACCCTCCTAAAAAATGACCAAGACCGTCACCTCATGCAACTGGGTCGCTTCCCGGGTTACTAAGCAAGCGTTGGATGAACATGTTCAAGTAGGCGTTTTAGCCGCAAAGAATGTCATTCATTGGAGAGCCCCAGGAGTAGAAACCACCCCCGAACCCAAGGAGGGCAAAGTTATCGTCTTCACTGATCACATGCTCTGGGGGTTCCACTCCGCCCGGTTCAAAAAAAATTGTGATGTACTGCACTTCTTCCAACTCCATCCTCAAGACATCGGACCCAATTCCGTCACAAATATCTGCAATTTTCAAGTGTTTTGCGAAGTATACCTTCAGCAAGAACCTACTGTAGAACTATTCAGAGAGTTCTATTACTTAAACCGCCAGACTGAATTTACGGACGGGCCCAGCCTAGAATTAGGCGGCATTTCAATTCAGAGGCGGAAAGACGCCACCTTCCCTACAACCAAACTGTCCAGTCATCCCAAGGACTGGAACCAAACATGGTTTACTGTCAAGGCACCTCTCCAGAAGGGGAAAATCCACTGCCGGGTTATCGTGAGAGCCGGCTCAGCAACAAGCACCCCCTCCCCGATCGTATCAGCACAGCCGAACGGGCCAAATATATGCCCGTCTTATCGAAGATTAGAGCCTTAATGGCCAATGGTTTAACCGAAATCGATCTGGTTCGATGCTCGG
The DNA here is from genome assembly GCF_018294505.1 of Triticum aestivum. NCBI lineage: Eukaryota > Viridiplantae > Streptophyta > Magnoliopsida > Poales > Poaceae > Triticum > Triticum aestivum. The sequence continues at coordinate 330,124,968 of NC_057802.1, read as the reverse complement.
TCGCCTGGAGAGTTTTGCCCTTAAGCTGCCGCCCCGGCTTGATGTGCGAGTATACCGGCGACTTAAAAGATCCACAACGCCACTGCCATATTCAGCTAAGTGATGACGACATCAACGATATGACCAAGTCTCTGCTGAACGAGAGCTTGGCAGATTGCAGTAAAACTGGACCGAATCCTTTCTGCGCTCTCAACAAGCCGCCAACTATAAGCTTGTAAACAATTTCCAGTTGAATCATATCTTCACTTAAATTGCCCTCTTATACCCATTTGATTTTTGCAGGCCGATTCACCTTTTTGGAATAGGAAGCTGTAGGATAAGCCGGTCAAGAAGGCCCGGACGAAAAATAAGGCTCAGAAAAAGCCTGCCAAGAAGAAGACCAACACCTCCGAGCTATTTGACTTGGACGATGTTGAGTCGGAGGTAGAACTTGACTCCCTTGGCTCATTTTTTATATAGGTTATTGACAATGATCACTATCAGGATGACGCGGAAGGCAGCCACGCAGATGGTGAAGAGGTAACTATCCTTTCCTCCGACTTAGAACCTCTGCCAAGACAGAAAATTCGTCAAGCAAGCCGGAAAGTAAGGTTTTCTCATCCTTTAGCTTATTTGGATCCCAACTTTATTTTGAAGAAGCAGCAACATGAAGCTCGCAGCACGACCCGGAACAGCAGTGGCGGGATTCTCTCCTCCGGCTTACCAAACACGTCGGCTCCTCGCAAACACCGTCCAGAGGTTTCACAGACTTCCGATTTAGCTTATCCCAAGGCGGGTCTTTTTCGACGGCCTCTTAACCCTTCTGATTCAAACTATCAGGGAACCTCTCATTCTTCTTCTGGCGACTCAACTGGGACTCAGGTCCCTCTTTTCAAGACTGTGCCTGGGTAAGAAACACTTAAGCCTATTCACTTTCAATCATGTACTCAATTGCCATATCAACCCTGTCTTGTGCTTTATTTTCAGTGCCATAGCCAAGCCCAGCAAGAAACTGAAGGTGAACAAGCCGGCTGAAGGTTCAAATCCCTCTGAGCCGGAGAAACAAACAACAGAAGCTTCTCACCAAGCTGTTGAGGCCTCAGTTGATGAGCCGCCACCAGAACACCATGTCCATATAGATTCCATGGATGTTGACCCGGAGAATGCGAAGCCGCCCAGTCCTGCTCAGCCGGCTCAAGAAACTGAAGACATAATGATTACTAGAACAACTTATACAGCACCAGGCAACCCCACTGCCCTATCCAAGCACAACGCCAAAGAAGAATTCTCTGCTGTTGACAAAGGCAAGTGGAAGGTGGACTTGGAAAGCTATGCCTAGTTCAACGCCCAAGAGATTCACTCCGGTTATTTAAACCGCCTTCACACCAGCCATGACTTTGAGGCCGGCCTGGTCAACCTTATGAAGGAACGTTTTGAGGTAAACATTACCATCTTCTCCATACAAATATATGTCTGTCAGCCGCCAAGTCCACTGGATATGAGAAAAACGAATATGATGTAGACTTTAAATAACCTTTGGAGTCTTTTATTCATGTCATGGCATACTATGATTGTAGAATCAAGCAAGTAGACCCCAAGGGCCGGCTTAAGCTGCATAGCTAAAGTCGGGACTTCAAACATAGTGATTAATTTTGCACCTGTAGTCCCCAAGGGCCGGCTTAATCAGCATGGATAAGCCGGGACTTATCACCATAATTGCGAATAAAATCCAAGTATGTAGCCCCCATGAGTCGGCTATAGTCATAGCAGTTTCGCGGGTCATCATAGAATTGTCTTCAAAAAAGAGCAATATGCATTAGCCCCAAGTGCCAAGTAAAATACTTGTATTGTGCTTGGGACTTCAGACAAGATGATCATAATACTTCCTATCTTGTTCATGTTGTAGGCTGAATTAAATATGAAGGAATCCCAAGTCAATGATCTAAGGGCCAATATTCAAACCCAACAATCTGATACTTCAAAAGCCAAATCAGAGCTGAAGACTGCATTGGAAAACATTGAAAAGCTAAAAAAAGACTTCAGCGCTGATAAAACCGGCCGGGAGACCGAGAGGGCAGCTCTATTGAAAAGAGCAGAAGACGCTGCAGCTGCCCTTAAGCCGGTAACTGATGAGTTGTCCGGTTTAAAATACCAAATCAACAGTATGATAGCAGCCATCTTTGGTAAGTAATAGTATACTTCAATATTTCTTCATCAATGTTGAACAACCATTGAGCCGGTTCATAAACATACTTGCCAATGCAGGTTCCAGAAGCTCCAAGCTGGGTGATGATATGCGCATAAGGTTGAAAGCCGTATACACCCTTGTAGAGCAGCTATACACTGGCGCCCAACAAGCAATTTCTGTTGCCTTGCATAAGAAGCAACCACCTTCCCTTATCAAGGAAGTGTTGGAGAAGCTGTCTGTGCTACCACAAAGGGTGGAAGAATTGAAGCGATCAGCCGCCAAAGCCGGTGCTATCACTGCCTTGAGCCGGGAAAAGGCTTGGCAGGCTGAACTTGACCCGGAGGAGATATTAGCTGGTTGTCCTAGTGTAAAAGAAGATGTTTGTTGGGATGCCTGAGTATTGATGTCTTTATGTCAAATTATAGACTATTGCTTTGAATCACTTATGTCTTAATATTCATGCAATGACTAGATATATGATCAAGTTTATGCTAGGTAGCATTCCACATCAAAAAATATCTTTTTTATCATTTACCTGCTCGAGGACGAGCATGAATTAAGCTTGGGGATGATGATACGTCTCCGTCGTATCTATAATTTTTTATTGTTTCATGCCAATATTATACAAGTCTTACATACTTTTCGCAACTTTTTATATGATTTATTGGACTAACCTATTGATCCAATGCCCCGTGCCAGTTCCTGTTTTTTGCATGTTTTTTGTATCGCAGAAAATCCATATCAAACGAAGTCCAAATGCAATAAAATTTTACGCAGAATTATTTTGGAATATATGTGATTTTTGGGAGTTGGAATCACCGCAAACGGAGGCCCACATAGCCCACAAGACACTAGGGCGCGCCAGAGGCCCCTGGCGCGTGGTGGTGGGTTGTGCCCTCCTCGAATGTCGGTTGGAGCTCTACTTAGGGCACAAGGAAGCTTATATCCGGGAAAAAATCATGTTAAAATCTCAGCACAATCGGAGTTACGGATCTCCAGGAATATAAGAAACGGTTTTGGCTGGATCAGGGGGACGCGAAAACTGAAGAGAACAAAGAGGGGGGTCCAATCTCGGAGGGGCTCCCGCCCCTCCACCGCCATGGAGGCCATGGACCAGAGGGGGGACTCTCCTCCCATCTAGGGGGGAGGCCAAGGAAGAAGAAGAAGGAGGGGGCTCTCTCCCCCTCTATCCCGGTGGCACCGGAGTGCCGCCGGGGCAAGGATCGTGACGATGATCTACATCAACAATCTTGCTACCGTCAACACCAACTCTCTCCCCCTCTATGCAGCGGTGTAACACCTCTTCTCCCCGCTGTAATCTCTACTTAAACATGGTGCTCAACTCCATATATTATTTCCCAATGATCTATGGTTATCCTACGATGTTTGAGTAAATCCGTTTTATCCTGTGGGTTAATCGTGATCTTGGTTGGTATGATTGTATATTTTATTTATGGTGTTGTCCTACGGTGCCCTCCATCTCGCGCAAACACGAGGGGTCCCTGCTGTAGGGTGTTGCAATACGTGCATGATTTCTTATTGTGGGTTGCGAGAGTGACAGAAGCTTAAACCCGAGTAGGTGGGTTGTTTCGTATGGGATAAAGAGGACTTGATACTTAATGCTATGGTTGGGTTTCACGACCTTAATGATCTTTAGTAGTTGCGGATGCTTGCTAGGGGTCCAATCATAAGTGCATATGATCCAAGTAGAGAAAGTATGTTAGCTCATGCCTCTCCCTCATGTAGAATCGCAAGAATGATTACCGGTACTTGTTATCGATTGCCTAGGGACAAATGACTTCCTTATTGACAAAAGCTATCTACTTTATTACCTTGCAATTTATTCGTAGTTCTATTCTCGCAGAGTACTCATAGTTTTATTCTTGCAAATTAGTTTCATACTTGTTTTCGGTAAAGCAAACGTCAAGTGTGTGTAGAGTTGTATCGGTGGTCGATAGAACTTGAGGGAATATTTGTTCTGCCTTTAGCTCCTCGTTGGGTTCGACACTCTTATTTATCGAAGAAGTCTACAAATGATCCCCTATACTTGTGGGTTATCAAGACCTTTTTCTGGCACCGTTGCCGGGGAGCAATAGCGTGGGGTGAATATTCTCGTGTGTGCTTGTTTGCTTTATCACTAAGTAGTTTTTATTTCCTGTTCTAAGCTGTTCTCTATCTTTAGTTATGGATATGGAACACGAAACACCAAAAAAATTAGTGGTACTTGTTACTCATGGAGATGGGGAACTTCCTAAAACCCTTAATGCTCGTTATGTGAAAAATATTATGCACTACTTTGATAATCCTGAGAAAACCCCATTCAACTTGATAATGGGGGTAACGTTGGATCAACATGAATACTTTAGGGATTATTGCTTGACGCAAAAAGGGAAACTATTATGGGATCAAATTCATATATTGAAGTGGTATGCTTGGAATCTATGCTTGAGATATGATTATACTTGTTGCTCTAGGATGAACGCTCCACATCTTCCCTTTTCATGCAAATTTAATGATAATGAAACCTTAGCTTCTTATGCTAATGGTATATATGATTACTATGATGTGGAACGAATAGAAGAATTTGTTGCTTTTAAGGGTGCATATGAAATTGAATCTTTGTTTGAAAAGTTTGAAGATTTTGATGATTCAGTTTATAGACCTGAAAATCTTGATATCCTTAAATATAGCTATGATAATTATAAATACAATTACAATATTTATGTATTCATTGAGAATAACTCCGCTGTCCAAGAAGAGACTAAAATTTTGCAGGACTCTATGGAAGAAGAAATTGATGAAACTGCGAGCTCATTGGATGAAAAAGATGACGATGAGAGCGAAGAACAAACGGAGGAAGAGCGGATTAGCTACACGTGCCCACCTTCTAATGAAAGTAACTCTTCAACTCATACATTATTTAATGCCCCTTCGTTCTTACCGAAGGATGAATGCCATGATAATTGCTATGATCCCGTTTATTCATTTGAAATATCCCTTTTTGATGAACTTGATGCTTGTTATGCTTGTGGCCAACATGCCAATATGAATTATTCTTATGGATATGAACTTGCTATAGTCCCTTATGTTGAGAATGAAACTATTACTATTGCACCCACACATCATAGTCCTATTATCTTTTTGAATTCTCCTGACTACACTATATCGGAGAAGTTTGCACTTAGATTATATTGATGGGTTGCATTTTTGCCACTAGACATGATGATTTTGATGAATATAATATGCATGTGCTTGCTGCTCCTACTTGCAATTATTATGAGAGAGGAACTACATCTCCGCCTCTTTATGTTACCAACACGATAAAATTGCAAGATACTGCTTATGCTATGTATTGGCCTTTACTTGATGTTCACGAATTGTTCCTGTATGACATGCCGATGCATAGGAAGAGAGTTAGCCTTCGTCATTACTTGATATATGTTGCTTTGTGCTCATTACTAAATGCCAAATCATTGTTAATTAAAATTGGCTTTCATATACCTTGGGATCCGGGTGGATTCATTACTTGAGCATTTTATGCCTAGCTTAATGGCTTTAAAGAAAGCGCTGCCAGGGAGACAACCCGAAAGTTTTAGAGAGTCATTTATTTCTGTTGAGTGCTTTCATAAAGTTGAAAAAACAAAAAAAATATAGATGGGAACTTAAAACTTCACAAAAAGAAAAGCGAAAGTGAGAGAGACGAGCATTGTGAAAGTGGGGGACGTCCTTGAACTTTGTTCTTGCCCATGGAAACTTTATGAATCTTGAATTGCAGAAACTTTTCAACAAAAATAATTATCCCCTTGTACAATTCCATTATTTTATAAAAATAATGTGCCAAGGTTTGCCTTTAGGATGATTAAATTGCTTGTTGGTTTGTGCGGTGCAAAACATAAACTTTGGCTGTAGTGCGCGATTTTACTTTTTTTATTGGAACGTCAAACGGTTATGAAACTTTTTGTACTGTCTTTCTATACAAAATGTTTCTTTTGTCCTAGTTTTTCAGAATTTTTAGAGTTAGAGAAGTATGATGGATGTCCAAATCTTTACAGACTGTCTTGTTTTCACAGATTGCTGTCATAGCTTCATTATTTGCGCATGTTTGAATTCTTGTTGAGGCCTCCTTGACTTGGGGCCATAGAATTGTGATAGCATACAGTGGGTAATGTTTGTTTATAATTATACAATAATGTTACAACAGGACATGATGGGATTTCATTTCCATATTCACTAACCCCGCCACTAAAAGTTTGGTTAAGTTTTGTGTGGATGAAGTGTTCGAAGATCGAGGAGGTCTCAATGTGAGGAGAAGGAGGAGAGGAAAAAGCTCAGATTGGGGATGCCCAAGGCACCCCAAGTAAATATTCAAGGAGACTCAAGCGTCTAAGCTTGGGGATGCCCCGGAAGCCATCCCATCTTTCTTCAACAAGTATCGGTATGTTTTCGGATTCATTTTGTTCATGTGATATGTGCAAATCTTGGAGCGTCTTTTGTGTTTATTTTTCACTTTTCTTTTATGCACCATGCTGGTATGAGATAGTCCATGGTTGATTTATAGAATGCTCATTGCACTTCACTTATATCTTTTAAGTATGGCTTTATAGAATGCTTCATGTGCTTCACTTATATCATTTGAAGTTTGGATTGCCTGTTTCTCTTCACATAGAAAACCATTGTTTGAAGAATGCTCTTTTGCTTCACTTATATTTATTAGAGCATGGTCTTTTGTAGAAATAATTAACTCTCATGCTTCACTTATATCTATTTAGAGAGTCAAAAGGAATTGGTCAATTGCATGGTTAGTCATAAAATCATACATAAAACTTGTGGATCAATGAATATGATATGTTTGATTCCTTGCAATAGTTTTGTGATATAGAGATGGAATATGTGGGAGGTACTAGTAAACGGTTGTGGTTAGTAAGAATATTGGTGTTAAGGTTTGTGATTCCCAAAGCATGCACGTATAGTCTCTCGTTATGCTATGAAGTTGGAGCATGATCTATTATTTATTGTCCTCCTTATGAGTGGTGGTCGGGGACGAGCGATGGTCTTTTCCTACCAATCTATCCCCTTAGGGGCATGTGTAGTAGTACTTTGCTTCGACGGCTAATAAACTTTTGCAATAAGTATATGAGTTCTTTATGACTAATGTGAGTCCATGGATTATATGCACCCTTACCTTTTCGCAATTTCCTAGCCTCTACGGTACTGTGCATTGCCCTTTCTCACATCGAGACGTGGTGCAAACTTCGCAGGTGCATCCAAACCCCGTGATATGATACGCTCTATCACACATAAGCCTTATTATATCTTCCTCAAAACAGCCACCATACCTACCTATTAGGGCTTTTCCATGGCCATTCCGAGATATATTTCCATGCAACTTCCACCGCTTCCGTTTGATGACTTGAGCATTCATTGTCATATTGCTTTGCGTGATCATGTAGCTGACATAGTAGTTGTGGCTCAGCCACCGTTCACCATTTTTCATACAAGTTACGCTAGATCATTGCACATCCTGGTACATTGCCAGAGGCATTCATATAGAGTCATACATTTGTCATAGGTATCGAGTTGTAATTTTTATTTCTTTTGAGTTATAAGTAAATAGAAGTGTGATGATCATCATTATTCATTTTTAGAGCAATGCCCCAGTGAGGAAAGGATGATGGAGACTATGATTCACCCACAAGTTGGTGTGAGACTCCGGACAATGAGAGAAAAAAAAGAAAAAAAGAAAAAAAGAAAAAAAGAAAAAAGGGAAGAAATAATAAACAAAGAGAGAAGGGGCATTGTTAGTATCCTTTACCACACTTGTGCTTCAACGTAGCACCATGTTTTTCATATGGAGAGTCTCTGTCGGTGGAAACGACACCTATGGGATCACTGGGATCCCTTCTACGGTTGGCGGGCGCGAGGTTGTGCAAAGAGCGGGTCTGACAGGAAGCACACGGATCGTTTACCCAGGTTTGGGCCGCGAAGATGCGTAATACCCTAGTCCTGCTTTGGTGGGTGTATTAGAATGTTCTTGTGTTCTTGAGCTAGCTACGGGGTGTAACTTGCCCAAAAGGTCCGAATCCTCCTCCTAGACGCCTCGGGCCTCCTTTTATAGGCACAAAGGTGTCGCCACAGTGGCACACAGGAGGTGGAAAGGTGTACAGTGGATGAGTCTATCCTCTGGCACCGTCGGACAAACGCATTTAATGCGCTGCCGACGTGTCCCTCTCGCTTTATCGGGGACGGCAAGGAAGCACGTCCCAGCTGTCGCCGCCTCGCCTGGCTTTGACACGCGCCCGAGCTCACGAGGCCTTGCGGCGCCACGTTGGCTGGCTGCTGGGCTGGCGCGGTGGTGGAGCCTTCACGAAGGGTCACATGCCACCACGCAGGTGCTTGCTGAGTCGGTGTAGAGGCCGCCCATCGCCATGCAGGTGTTGGAAATATGCCCTAGAAGCAATAATAAAATTGTTATTATTATATTTCCTTGTTCATGATAATTGTCTATTGTTCATGCTTTAATTGTGTTATCCGGAAATCGTAATACATGTGTGAATACATAGACCATAACATGTCCCTAGTGAGCCTCTAGTTGACTAGCTCGTTGATCAATAGATGGTTACGGTTTCCTGACCATGGACATTGGATGTCATTGATAACGGGATCACATCATTAGGAGAATGATGTGATGGACAAGACCCAATCCTAAGCATAGCACTAGATCGTGTAGTTCGTTTGCTAAAGCTTTTCTAATGTCAAGTATCATTTCCTTAGACCATGAGATCGTGCAACTCCCGGATACCGTAGGAATGCTTTGGGTGTACCAAACGTCACAACGTAACTGGGTGGCTATAAAGGTGCACTACAGGTATCTCCGAAAGTGTCTGTTGGGTTGGCTCGGATCGAGACTGGGATTTGTCACTCCGTATGACGGAGAGGTATCTCTGGGCCCACTCGGTATTGCATCATCATAATGAGCTCAATGTGACTAAGTAGTTAGTCACGGGATCATGCATTACGGAACGAGTAAAGTGACTTGCCGGTAACGAGATTGAACGAGGTATTGGGATACCGACGATCGAATCTCGGGCAAGTAAAGTACCGATTGACAAAGGGAATTGTATACGGGATTGCTTGAATCCTCGACATCGTGGTTCATCCGATGAGATGATCATGGAACATGTGGGAGCCAACATGGGTATCCAGATCCCGCTGTTGGTTATTGGCTAGAGAGGTGTCTCGGTCATGTTTGCATGATTCCCGAACCCGTAGGGTCTACACACTTAAGGTTCGATGACGCTACGGTTATAAGGAAGGTTTGTATGTGATTACCAAATGTTGTTCGGAGTCCCGGATGAGATCCCGGATGTCACGAGGAGTTCCGGAATCGTCCGGAGGTAAAGATTTATATATGGGAAGTCACCATACGGTCACCGGAAATATTCGGGGGTATACCGGTATTGTACCGGGACCACCGGAGGGGTTCCGGGGGTCCACCGGGAGGGTCCACCTGCCCCAGAGGGCCTTATGGGCTGTAGGTGGAAGGGAACCAGCCCTTAGTGGGCTGGGCGCCAACCCCCCTAAGGCCCATGCGCCTAGGGTTTGGGGGAACCCTAAAGGGGGGGGGCCTTGCTTGGGGGGCAAGCTCCCTCCCCCCTTGGCCGCCGCCCCCCTCTAGATCTCATCTAGAGGGGCCGCCCCCTTCCCCCTTCTTCCTATAAATAGAGGGGTGAGGGGAGGGCTGCAGCACCACATCCAAGGCGCAGCCCCTCCCCTCCCCAACACCTCTCCTCCTCCGCGTGTGCTTGGCGAAGCCCTGCCGGAGAACTGTCACTCCACCACCACCACGCCGTCGTGCTGCTGTTGGAGCCTTCTTCCTCAACCTCTCCCTCCTCCTTGCTGGATCAAGGCGTGGGAGACGTCACCGCTCCGTACGTGTGTTGAACGCGGAGGTGCCGTCCGTTTGGCGCTTGGATCATCGATGATTTGGATCACGACGAGTACGACTCCATCAACACCGTTCTCTTGAACGCTTCCGCTCGAGATCTACAAGGGTATGTAGATGCACTCCTCCCCTCTCGTTGCTAGTAAACTCCATAGATTGATCTTGGTGATGCGTAGAAATTTTTTAATTTTTGCTACGATCCCCAACAGTGGCATCATGAGCTAGGTCTATGCGTAGTTTCTATGGACGAGTAGAACACAAGTTGTTGTGGGTGTCGATTTTGTCAATTTACTAGCCGTTACTAGTCTTATCTTGATTCGGGGGCATCGTGGGATGAAGCGGCCCGGACCGACCTTACACGTACGCTTACGTGAGACAGGTTCCACCGACTGACATGCACTAGTTGCATAAGGTGGCTAGCGGGTGTCTGTCTCTCCCACTTTAGTCAGATCGGATTCGATGAAAAGGGTCCTTATGAAGGGTAAATAGAAATTGGCATATCACGTTGTGGTTTTGGCGTAGGTAAGAATCGTTCTTGCTAGAAACCTATAGCAGCCACGTAAAAGTTTGCAACAACAATTAGAGGACGTCTAACTTGTTTTTGCAGCAAGTGTCATGTGATGTGATATGGCCAGAAGGATGTGATGAATGATATATGTGATGTATGAGATTGATCATGTTCTTGTAATAGGAATCACGACTTGCATGTCGATGAGTATGACAACCGGCAGGAGCCATAGGAGTTGTCTTAATTTATTTATGACCTGCGTGTCAACTGGAACGTCATGTAATTACTTTACTTTATTGCTAACCGTTAGCCATAGTAGTAGAAGTAATAGTTGGCGAGACAACTTCATGAAGACACGATGATGGAGATCATGATGATGGAGATCATGGTGTCATGCCGGTGACGATGATGAACATGGTGCCCCGAAGATGGAGATCAAAAGGAGCAAAATTATATTGGCCATATCATGTCACTATTTGATTGCATGTGATGTTTATCATGTTTTATATCTTATTTGCTTAGAACGACGGTAGCATAAATAAGATGATCCCTCGCTAAAATTTCAAGAAAGTGTTCCCCCTAACTGTGCACCGTTGTGAAGGTTCGTTGTTCCGAAGCACCACGTGATGATCGGATGTGATAGGTTCTAACGTTCGCATACAATGGGTGTACGCCAGATTTACACACGCAATACACTTAGGTTGACTTGACGAGCCTAGCATGTACAGACATGGCCTCGGAACACAAGAGACCGAAAGGTCGAGCATGAGTTGTATAGCAGATACGATCAACATGAAGATGTTCACCGATGATGACTAGTCCGTCTCACGTGATGATCAGACACGGCCTAGTTGACTCGGATCATGTATCACTTAGATGACTAGAGGGATGTCTGTCTGAGTGGGAGTTCATTCATAATTTGATTAGATGAACTTAATTATCATGAACTTAGTCTAAAATCTTTACAATATGTCTTGTAGATCAAATGGCCCACGCTAATGTCAACCTCAACTTCAACGCGTTCCTAGAGAAAACCAAGATGAAAGATGATGGTAGCAACTATACGGACTGGGTTCGGAACTTGAGGACCATCCTCATAGCTGCCAAGAAAGCATATGTCCTTGAAGCACCTCTAGGTGAAGCACCCGTCCCAGCAAACCAAGACGTTATGAACGCCTGGCAAACACGTGTTGATGATTACTCCCTGGTTCAGTGCGGCATGCTTTACAGCTTAGAACCGGGGCTCCAAAAGTGTTTTGAGCAGCACGGAGCATATGAGATGTTCGAAGAGCTGAAAATGGTTTTCCAAGCTCATGCCCGGGTCGAGAGATATGAAGTCTCCGACAAGTTCTACAGTTGTAAGATGGAGGAGAATAGTTCCGTCAGCGAACACATACTCAAAATGTCTGGGTTGCACAACCGCTTGTCTCAGCTGGGAGTTAATCTCCCGGATGACGCGGTCGTTGACAGAATCCTTCAGTCGCTCCCACCTAGCTACAAGAGCTTTGTGATGAACTTCAATATGCAGGGGATGGAAAAGACCATTCCTGAGGTATATTCAATGCTGAAATCAGCGGAGGTGGAGATCAAAAAGGAACATCAAGTGTTGATGGTGAATAAGACCACTAAGTTCAAGAAAGGCAAGGGTAAGAAGAACTTCAAGAAAGACGGCAAGGGAGTTGCCGCGCCCGGTAAGCAAGCTGCCGGGAAGAAGACAAAGAATGCACCCAAGCCTGAGACTGAGTGCTTTTATTGCAAGGGAAACGGTCACTGGAAGCGGAACTGCCCCAAGTACTTAACGGATAAGAAGGCCGACAATACCAAAGGTATATGTGATATACATGTTATTGATGTGTACCTAACCAGCGCTCGTAGTAGCTCCTGGGTATTTGATACCGGTGTGGTTGCTCATATTTGTAACTCAAAGCAGGAGCTGCGGAATAAGCGGAGACTGGCAAAGGACGAGGTGACGATGCGCGTCGGGAATGGTTCCAAGGTCGATGTGATCGCCGTCGGCACACTACCTCTACATTTACCTACGGGGTTAGTTTTAAAGCTCAATAATTGTTATTTAGTGCCAGCTTTGAGCATGAACATTGTATCTGGATCTCGTTTAATGCGAGATGGCTACTCATTCAAATCCGAGAATAATGGTTGTTCTATTTATATGAGAGATATGTTTTATGGTCATGCCCCGCTGGTCAATGGTTTATTCTTAATGAATCTCGAACGTGATGTTACACATATTCATAGTGTGAATGCCAAGAAATGTAAGGTTGATAATGATAGTCCCACATACTTGAGGCATTGCCGCCTTGGTCACATTGGTGTCAAACGCATGAAGAAACTCCATGCAGATGGACTTTTGGAGTCTCTTGATTATGAATCATTTGACACGTGCGAACCATGCCTCATGGGCAAAATGACCAAGACTCCGTTCTCCGGAACAATGGAGCGAGCAACCAACTTATTGGAAATCATACATACTGATGTGTGCGGTCCAATGAGCGTTGAGGCTCGCGGTGGCTATCGTTATGTTCTCACCCTCACTGATGACTTGAGTAGATATGGGTATGTCTACTTAATGAAACACAAGTCTGAGACCTTTGAAAAGTTCAAGGAATTTCAGAGTGAGGTTGAGAATCAACGTGACAGGAAAATAAAGTTCTTACAATCAGATCGTGGAGGGGAATATTTGAGTCACGAATTTGGCACACACTTAAGGAAATGTGGAATTGTTTCACAAGTCACACCGCCTGGAACACCTCAGCGTAATGGTGTGTCCGAACGTCGTAATCGCACTCTATTGGATATGGTGCGATCTATGATGTCTCTTACCGATCTACCGCTATCATTCTGGGGTCATGCTTTAGTGACTGCCGCATTCTCTTTAAATAGGGCTCCGTCAAAATCCGTTGAGACGACACCGTATGAATTATGGTTTGGAAAGAAACCGAAGCTGTCGTTTCTTAAAGTTTGGGGATGCGATGCTTATGTCAAGAAACTTCAACCTGAAAAGCTCGAACCCAAGTCGGAAAAATGCGTCTTCATAAGATACCCTAAGGAAACCATTGGGTATACCTTCTACCTCAGATCCGAAGGCAAGATCTTCGTTGCCAAGAACGGGTCCTTTCTGGAGAAAGAGTTTCTCTCGAAGGAAGTAAGTGGGAGGAAAGTGGAACTTGATGAGATGACCCCTCTCGAACCAGAAAGTAGCGCAGCACAAGAAAATGTTTCTGTGGTGCCTGCACCGACTAGAGAGGAAGTTAATGATTACGATCATGATCAAGTTACCATTGAACTTCGTAGGTCCACAAGGACACGTTCCGCACCAGAGTGGTACGGCAACCCTGTCCTGGAAATCATGTTGTTGGACAATGGTGAACCTTCGAACTATGAAGAAGCAATGGCGGGTCCAGATTCCAACAAATGGCTTGAAGCCATGCAATCCGAGATAGGGTCCATGTATGAAAACAAAGTATGGACTTTGACAGACTTGCCCGATGATCGGCGAGCGATAGAAAATAAATGGATCTTTAAGAAGAAGACGGACGCAGATGGAAATGTTACCATCTATAAAGCTCGACTTGTCGCTAAGGGTTATCGACAAGTTCAAGGAGTTGACTACGATGAGACCTTCTCACCCGTAGCGAAGCTGAAGTCCATCCGAATCATGTTAGCAATTGCCGCATTCTACGATTATGAAATATGGCAAATGGACGTCAAAACGACATTCCTTAACGGCTTCCTTAAGGAAGAATTGTATATGATGCAGCCGGAAGGTTTTGTCGATCCTAAGAATGCTGACAAAGTATGCAAGCTCCAGCGCTCAATCTATGGGCTGGTGCAGGCATCTCGGAGTTGGAACATTCGCTTTGATGAGATGATCAAAGCGTTTGGGTTTACACAGACTTATGGAGAAGCCTGTGTTTACAAGAAAGTGAGTGGGAGCTCTGTAGCATTTCTCATATTATATGTGGATGACATACTATTGATGGGAAATGATATAGAATTCTTGGAAAGTATAAAGGCCTACTTGAATAAGTGTTTTTCAATGAAGGACCTTGGAGAAGCTGCTTACATATTAGGCATCAAGATCTATAGAGATAGATCGAGACGCCTCATAGGTCTTTCACAAAGCACATACCTTGACAAGATATTGAAGAAGTTCAATATGGATCAGTCCAAGAAGGGGTTCTTGCCTGTATTGCAAGGTGTGAGATTGAGCACGGCTCAATGCCCGACCACGGCAGAAGATTGAGAAAAGATGAGTGTCGTCCCCTATGCCTCGGCCATAGGGTCTATTATGTATGCCATGCTGTGTACCAGACCTGATGTAAACCTTGCCGTAAGTTTGGTAGGAAGGTACCAAAGTAATCCCGGCATGGAACACTGGACAGCGGTCAAGAACATCCTGAAGTACCTGAAAAGGACTAAGGATATGTTTCTCGTTTATGGAGGTGACGAAGAGCTCGTCGTAAAGGGTTACGTCGGTGCTAGCTTCGACACAGATCTGGATGACTCTAAGTCACAAACCGGATAGATGTACATTTTGAATGGTGGGGCAATCAGCTGGTGCAGTTGCAAGCAAAGCGTCGTGGCGGGATCTACATGTGAAGCAGAGTACATGGCAGCCTCGGAGGCAGCACATGAAGCAATCTGGATGAAGGAGTTCATTGCCGACCTAGGAGTTATTCCCAATGCATCGGGGCCGATGACTCTCTTCTGTGACAACACTGGAGCTATTGCCCTTGCCAAGGAGCCCAGGTTTCACAAGAAGACCAGGCACATCAAGCGTCGCTTCAACTCCGTTCGTGAAAATGTTCAAAATGGAGACATAGATATTTGTAAAGTGCATACGGATTTGAATGTCGCAGATCTGTTGACTAAACCTCTTCCACGAGCGAAACATGATCAACACCAGAACTCTATGGGTGTACGATTCATCACAATGTAACTAGATTATTGACTCTAGTGCAAGTGGGAGACTGTTGGAAATATGCCCTAGAGGCAATAATAAAATGGTTATTATTATATTTCCTTGTTCATGATAATTGTCTATTGTTCATGCTTTAATTGTGTTATTCGGAAATCGTAATACATGTGTGAATACATAGACCATAACATGTCCCTAGTGAGCCTCTAGTTGACTAGCTCGTTGATCAATAGATGGTTACGGTTTCCTGACCATGGACATTGGATGTCATTGATAACGGGATCACATCATTAGGAGAATGATGTGATGGACAAGACCCAATCCTAAGCATAGCACTAGATCGTGTAATTTGTTTGCTAAAGCTTTTCTAATGTCAAGTATCATTTCCTTAGACCATGAGATCGTGCAACTCCCGGATACCGTAGGAATGCTTTGGGTGTACCAAACGTCACAACGTAACTGGGTGGCTATAAAGGTGCACTACAGGTATCTCCGAAAGTGTCTGTTGGGTTGGCTCGGATCGAGACTGGGATTTGTCACTCCGTATGACGGAGAGGTATCTCTGGGCCCACTCGGTATTGCATCATCATAATGAGCTCAATGTGACTAAGTAGTTAGTCACGGGATCATGCATTACGGAACGAGTAAAGTGACTTGCCGGTAACGAGATTGAACGAGGTATTGGGATACCGACGATCGAATCTCGGGCAAGTAAAGTACCGATTGACAAAGGGAATTGTATACGGGATTGCTTGAATCCTCGACATCGTGGTTCATCTGATGAGATGATCATGGAACATGTGGGAGCCAACATGGGTATCCAGATCCCGCTGTTGGTTATTGGCTAGAGAGGTGTCTCGGTCATGTCTGCATGATTCCCGAACCCGTAGGGTCTACACACTTTAGGTTCGATGATGCTAGGGTTATAAGGAAGGTTTGTATGTGATTACCGAATGTTGTTCGGAGTCCCGGATGAGATCCTAGATGTCACGAGGAGTTCCGGAATCGTCCGGAGGTAAAGATTTATATATGGGAAGTCACCATACGGTCACCGGAAATATTCGGGGGTATACCGGTATTGTACCGGGACCACCGGAGGGGTTCCGGGGGTCCACCGGGAGGGTCCACCTGCCCCGGAGGGCCTTATGGGCTGTAGGTGGAAGGGAACCAGCCCTTAGTGGGCTGGGCGCCAACCCCCCTAGGGCCCATGCGCCTAGGGTTTGGGGGGAACCCTAAAGGGGGGCGCCCCCCTTGCTTGGGGGGCAAGCTCCCTCCCCCCTTGGCCGCCGCCCCCCTCTAGATCTCATCTAGAGGGGCCGCCCCCTTCCCCCTTCTCCCTATAAATAGAGGGGTGAGGGGAGGGCTGCAACACCACATCCAAGGCGCAGCCCCTCCCCTCCCCAACACCTCTCCTCCTCCGCGTGTGCTTGGCGAAGCCCTGCCGGAGAACTGTCACTCCACCACCACCACGCCGTCGTGCTGCTGTTGGAGCCTTCTTCCTCAACCTCGCCCTCCTCCTTGCTGGATCAAGGCGTGGGAGACGTCACCGCTCCGTACGTGTGTTGAACGCGGAGGTGCCGTCCATTCGGCACTTGGATCATCGGTGATTTGGATCACGACGAGTACGACTCCATCAACCCCGTTCTCTTGAACGCTTCCGCTCGAGATCTACAAGGGTATGTAGATGCACTCCTCCCCTCTCGTTGCTAGTAAACTCCATAGATTGATCTTGGTGATGCGTAGAATTTTTTTAATTTCTGCTACGATCCCCAAGAGCAGGTGCCTGCCCAGCTGGTTGAGCTA
The DNA here is from genome assembly GCF_018294505.1 of Triticum aestivum. Lineage (NCBI taxonomy): Eukaryota > Viridiplantae > Streptophyta > Magnoliopsida > Poales > Poaceae > Triticum > Triticum aestivum. The sequence goes on along the minus strand of NC_057802.1, from coordinate 330,107,612 downwards.
GCAGCAGCTTGGGGGCGGCGGTGGAGTCTTGGCAGGCGTGGGCCTGGCTGTGGCCTCGCTGATGCCCTCGGCAAGGGTCTTGCCAGGGGCCCAGCAATGGTCTTTCTGTGGCGTTGCGGTCGTCCCCGGCAAGGCGGTTGCCGGGGGTCTTGTGGATTTCCTCGGCTAGGATCCCACCGAGGGTCGTCGTCTTCTGGTCCTCATCCGATCTCATGTATTTATGATCTTCACAAAGATCTGCATGCCACCACGGAGGTGCCTCTCGAGCCCTAGTTCCAAGGTAGTTGTTGGCGGTGGAACCCTTGCGCTCAAGGAAAGCGCGCTCCGCTGGCGTTAGGCAAGTTGCCCCAGCAAGACTCTTGTCGGGGTTGCGGAGGCTGCTTCGCCAAGGATCTTGCCGAGGGAGTCCACCTCCCCCTCTTGCTCTCCCGCGTTTCTGGTCTTGGCATTGCCTTGGTTGTCTTGTGCTTTAGCTTCTCTCCGGCTTCCCTCCTCTGCCCTGCTAAGTGTGGCCGTGGCGCGCGGCTCTGACTGCCCGTGCACAAGTAAAGGGGTCAAAAGGAGAGCCCCTACTTTTGTACACCGATAGGAGCCCCCGGGTCTGGGCCACACATAAGCGCGACGCGTTGTTGGGCCAGGCCCAGAATGGTGCGCAGGCAGGTGGGGCGGATTTTTACCGTAGTAACTGTTTCGTCCACTGCGCTTCCCCACGACCCGCGTTGAACGCGAGACGTGGAGGGCCGTGTGTGACGTGGGGGTCATGCATGGGGCGGTTCCCGCATGCATGCGTCACATCGTGGTAAAGAGGCGGCTCGCGCCTTCCCCATAAAAAAGAGGGAGGCGCAGAGGCGCGACTCATTTACTGAGTGGACTCGGGTCGCGGTCTTCAAGGTGCCCGCGCCCCACGAACGGGGTGGGGAACGGTTGTCGGTGTCAAAACCGGCGGATCTCGGGTAGGGGGTCCCGAACTGTGCGTCTAAGGTCGATGGTAACAGGAGATAGGGGACACGATGTTTACCCAGGTTCGGGCCCTCTCTATGGAGGTAATACCCTACTTCCTGCTTGATTGATCTTGATGAATATGAGTATTACAAGACTTGATCTACCACGAGATCGTAATGGCTAAACCCTAGAAGTCTAGCTTGTATGACTATGGTCATGAGTCTATCCTTTCCGGACTACACCCTCCGGTTTATATAGACACCGAGGGGGATCTAGGGTTACATGGAGTTGGTTACATAGGAAGGAATCTTCATTGTTGATCGCCAAGCTTGCCTTCCACGCCAAGGAGAGTCCTATCCGGACCCGGGTATAGTCTTCGGCCTTCGTGTCTTCACAGCCCATCAGTCCGACCCATGGGTAACAGGCCGGACGCCCGAGGACCCCTTAGTCCAGGACTCCCTCAGTAGCCCCTGAACCTGGCTTCAATGACGAGGACTCCGGCGCGCAGATTATCTTCGGCATTGCAAGGCGGATTCCCTTCTTTCCGAACTCCAAGATAATATTCGGATGTAGTGATTGTATTCGGACCTGTACACAACTGCAGAGAATATAATATTCCACAAGTCCCATCTGCTGACAACTTTTTAGCAGCATGACGTCACGCCTGCCCGACCCTTATATTTGAACCGTTGGCTGGCCTGCCGTCCCACGTTTTGAGACGCTGTTTTATTGGCATGTCTTATCCAAGCGGAGATCGTGCCTCCCTTTTTTAAGGGATTCTCATCAACCCGCACGTGGGTAATCCAACCGTCACTCGGGTACAACTCCTTGGGAATAGGCAAGTTTTGAGGCCGAGGAGGAGACGTTCGATATTCGCGGTCTTTATATAGGGGTACAGTCCCGTCTTTTTCTTTCACGCTTGCTTCTTCCTCAACCCTTGCTACCTCGAGTTCCAACACCCGGGTTTCAATCACCACAAGCTCCAATCATGTACGGATCCAACCGTCAAGGCCGGTGGGTGGCTTCTTCTGTCACAGAGGAGGATATTGCAAAGCTTCGGGCGGCGAGGTATCTGACTGCAGAAATCCTTCATCAGCTTCCTGCCGAGGGGCAGGTTATTCCCACCCCCAGATCTGGTGAGAGGGTCGTGTTCGTGTCCCACTTCCTCCACGGGCTAGGGTTTGCGCTTAACCCCTTTGTCCGAGGGCTCGTGTTCTATTATGGGCTAGATTTTCACGATCTGGCCCCAGACTCTATTCTTTGTATCTCGGCGTTTATCGTCACGTGCGAAGCCTTCCTCTGAACTCCTCCACACTTCGGCTTGTGGCTCAAGACCTTCAACGTGAAGCCGCAAGTGATAGAGGGGGAGCAGGTAGAGTGTGGTGGTGCCACAGTGAGCAAGCTTGCTAGCACTGTTTGGCTAAAAGGATCCTTTGCCGAATCTTCCGACTTATGGCAGCAGGGGTGGTTCTATATCACCGAGCCTCATGTCTCCAAGTGGGCAGCTGCGCCGGCATTCCGACCCGGCCCCCCAATTTAGCTTGCTTCATGGGTCAATAAGGGGTTGGATTGGGGATCAGTTGATGAAGTGCGAACTCTGCAGAGTCGCATCCGAAGCCTTGCCGAGAAGGGCATCGATCTTGTTAACGTTGTTCAAGTATTGCTAGTCCGCCGGACCCTGCCGTGCCACCGATGGCCTCTCCGCATGTGGGAATTTAATCCAGAAGGGCCGCGGACTCTTCAGCACTTCTTCGGCACTACACACGAAGGAATGTGGAGATTGTTTTCGGGAAGCGAAAGCAATGGCCAGACACCACCGAAGATATCGGCCTTGACTGTAACCATCCGGACACCTCAGTAAGTATTCAATTTCCGAACACCTTTTAGTCAAGCATCCCGTAATAAGATACTGAGCAAACCATCCCTTTCCAGGGCTGGATAAAGAAAGTGGAATGAATCAGGTGTCCGCCCCCCCTTTCGGAAGACTCAGCGGACGCCAAGCTGACGAGGATGCTGGCCCCGACACCATGCCAGGTGCTTACGAAGGAGGGCGAGAACAAGGAGACCGGAGGTGACCTTCGTTCCGGAGATAGACTAGACACCGTGTTCGGGGAAACCGAAACTCCTTCGCCCGAAGGCAAAGGTGAGGGAGCAGCGAACATCCCTTATTCCCATGGCAGGAAGAGGGTCGCCTCCGAAAATCGGGAGGGAAGTCTCCCAAGAGAGGCAAAATGCCATTGTCGGGCGGCTCGGGCCCGGCAAACGACGTCGCCGTACAGCTCCATGATGGGGACAGGCCTCCGGCCAAATCATAAGTGAAGTAGGGTGCTTTAGACATACCCCACTACTTTCCTATTACCGAAGTAACATCTAATATGTGTACCTCCTCGCAGTTCGACGCCCAGCGTTCCTCAACTATCCTCTTCCTCTTCCTCGGGAGATCTTCTTCCGGAGATGATGGAGAGTGATACGCCTTCTCCAGCCTCCTCGCCCAACAGGGCGGACGACTTTGAAGTGTCGTCCCGAAGGGTTTCTTCCGACCGACAAGCAGTGCGGGGGGCGAAGAAGGCATTACCCGAAGGTGGTGTCTCTGTCGCCCAGGGTTTGGGGGTCAAGAATGACGGCCCCGGACTATCCGGTTTACAGCCGGATGTGACACTGGAGACGAGTAAACGGATTCCTTCAAAGGAAGGTCGTACTCCTGCGGTGGCTTCCAAAGATCCGGCAGCGCCGGACATGTTGACGGACATGCTACGACAAGCGTCTACCTCAGAGGAACACCGTGCCTTCATGGGTACAGTGGTCGAGAAGGTTTTGTCTGCGAAGAGCGGATTGAACAAAGCCTTCATGAGCCTGGTAAAAGGCTTCGAGGTTTGTGATGTAATGTTTTCAACTATGTTTTATTTGCAAAGATGCACCTGTGTATATGTAGTAGCCCCTGAGACTCGGGTTGGCTTCCGCTGGTAAGCGAACGGAGGATCGAAAGAAATTACTCAAGGAATAACCTGATTAACTTGAACACAGGCTGCTTCCCCCTTGGCTCCTTCGCAGACTATGGATATTGCCGAGCTGCGGCGGAAGCTTGATGTAGCAGGGGATGACATTGCGTTAATCAATATGCGTCTTGACGAGTCACAAGGTATGTATCCGGGGTAATCCCTTCACATATATTTTTGTGGTATAAGCATGATGCTAGGAGTTATATACTGGAATATGCATGGCTGCAGATGGTGCTGCCGCCGTTGAAATTCTTAGAGCGGAGCTAGCCCGGGCCAAGGAGCAGGCCCGGTGTAGCAATGCGGCTGCCGAAAAGGCGTCGGCTGAGTTAAAAGCCGAACAAGCTGCACGGTGCCAGGACGAGGAAGATATCCACGATGGCGCTTGAACTAAAAAATGCTACTAGCTACTGTGAACTTCTGGAGAAGGAGAATGAAGCCAAAACGGCTGAACTGGACAAGGCCTTACAAGAGGCGAGAGAAGCGCGGTTTGAATCCAGAGCGGCCTGTGAGGAGATCCGGCAAGCTAGGGAGATTGCGGCTGGTAAGCCCTTTTTGCTACAGGCTAAGTTCGGTGATCCGAACTATGCTCAGCTTAACCAAGTGTGGAGTTCTCCGGACGAGTTTTTAGACTTGCCGAAGAGTTCTTCCGATGCGGCGCAGTATTACCAAGCGCGAGAGGGGTATGCAACGGAGAAGTTGTTCTGGTCACAATTTGGCGCATCAAAGCGCCCTCTGTTGCTGAATGAACAGATGTCCCAATGGGCCGAGCTTCATAGGATATCCGGCGCTGCCATGAAGAACGTCATAATCCGGTTGTGGCCAACTGAGCCTGTGCCGAATAGCTACTTCGGTTTGGTGCAAAGGCTTGTTGACGCGGTGCCGCGCATCGACGCAGTGAAGCGGTCGGCGTGCATTGAGGGTGCACGTATGGCCTTTGCCCGAGTCAAGACATTCTGGGGGAAGATGAAGGCCATCGATGTTGCGGCGAAGAGTCCACCCAAGGGCAAGGACCGTCCTGAACCGGAGCATTATTTTGAAGATGTCCTAGAGGCCGCCCGCTTGATAGAGGGTCGGTGCTCGAAAGACATAATGTTCGAGTGAGGTGTATGAGAATTGTAAAAGACGACTTTATAGTTAATCTATTTTTATGTTTTGCTCGAAAGCTTGTGTTCCTCCTGTGCGGCCGTTTTAATATAATCTGAAAGTTTTCCAGTCGTCGGCTTCAGCCCCCTCGTAGGAAGTACGGGGATGTTCGGAAAACCATTTAATCACTCTTGATCCAACATCTTGGTCCATGAAGGAGGTGATAATGCGGCGAACCAGGCAATCAGACTATAGGGCATTAACACTTTCACTTAGCCATAGGAGTTTTATGGTGGGTCTACGACATAGCCCCTGGTATGTACGCGGTGTATTATAATATGATGCTTTATATATTTGATCTGAAGAATATCCCTCGTGTTACACGGAGAATCGCTAAAGATTCCAATAAGTCGTCAAGTGGTTGACCAGCTCTCGCCGCATCATGACAGTCAGTTTTCGGCTTTCTCTACTGAGGTACTTGACCAGATGACCCGGAAGCATAATCGCAGTAGTTCTCCCTTTACTACCCTAGCCGATGGAGCGGAACGTAGGGTAGCAAGCACAGGAGCCGGGCAACCCAACTATTGACCCAAGACAATGATTCGGAGCTGATGCATATAAGGCCAAACTTGCGACGCCGAAGTACGCTATAAAGCTGTTCGGACTTTGTTGGCAAATCATTTGTTCCCATACCGAACCCCTGGCAGGTTATGCCGAGGTATATTTGTGAAACAACCCTAGGAGTCATATTCATTGGTGAAAAGACACGAATGATTAATTCGGATAATGTTTACTGGGAACTGAGCTATATGCCCATTATTACTTTATATATAAAGACCACAACCCCGGCTATTTGACATGCCCAGGGTCGAAGGCGGAGGAAAAAAGGCATATTACAGGCTCGAAATAAAGAGTGCGGTCTACAAAAAGTTATTTTAGACCTCCTGTCGCACGTCTGCGCCGCCTTTCCTCAGGGAGGGGGATCCTTGACGGACGTAGCCCCTTAGGTGAGTGTACGGATCCGAACTCCGATAGAGTCAGTTTTAGATGTTTGTCCTTTTCGTCACCTGTTTTTAAGAGATAATAAAGAAAGGAATAAAAAGAAAATAGATAGAAAATGTTACGGGAATGCTTGCAGGCTTGTCCGTATTGTGCTTCCGCTAATGCCGATGGTATCTTGAGTGCGTAGTGATGTATGCACGGTACAAATTTTGCAGGTATACGAGGTGGGCAGCGGAAGCCGGACTGCTATTTCCGCTCCGAGAGTAGTCGATCCTCGGGTGGAAATTGCTTCTGACCCCCGGTATTTCGTTGATGAACCTCTCCGTCGTCCCTGTCGCCTGGCGGCCTCCACCCCTTGTGTTCGGCGTTGAGCTTGCCGGCCTGCTTAAAGACCCAACAGTTTCTGTTGGTATGATTACCTGGTTTATCGGGGTGGCCGTGAATCTGGCAGGGTCGGTCCAATATCCTGTCTAGGCTGGATGGTTCGTCTCGGTTCGCCTTGAATGGCTTCTTCCATTGACCGGGCTTGGGATTGTTGAATCCGGCGTTGACCGCTGTGTCGCGTGATCTTTCATTATCATTGCGACTGTTGTATTTGCTTCGTCGTGGCTTGTCGTTGCCATCTCGGATTTTGGAAGTGGCCGGGTCGCTGGCGCTATTGCTTCTACGAGCGAGCCAACTGTCTTCTCCCGCGCAAAAGCGGGTCATTAGAGCAGTAAGGGCTGTCATGGATTTAGGTCCTTCTTGACCGAGGTGGCGTGCAAGCCATTCGTCCCAGACGCTGTGTCTGAAGGCCGCAAGGGCTTCCGCGTTCGGACAGTCGACGATTTGGTTCTTGTTGACTAAGAACCGAGTCCAGAGCTTCCTGGCTGACTCTCCGGGCTGCTGGACAATGTGACTTAGGTCATCGGCATCCGGTGGCCGGTCATATGTTCCTCGGAAGTTGTCAATGAAGGCTTCTTCCAAGTCCTCCCCGCTACCTATGGAATTTCCAGGCAGGCTGTTTAACCAGTGTTGAGCTGGCCCTTTTAGCTTTAGTGGGAGGTATCTAATGGCGTGGAGGTCGTCTCCACGGGCCATATGGATGTGGAGAATAAAATCTTCTATCCATACCGCGAGATCGGTTGTTCCATCGTATGATTCAATATTGACGGGTTTGAATCCTTCGGGGAATTCATGATCCATTACTTCATCAGTGAAGCAAAGAGGGTGTGCGGCGCCTCTATGTTGGGCCACACTGCGACGTAACTCCGAAGGAGTCCATTTGCGGTTTTCGGCTCGGGCATGGCTAGGTTTGTCACGTCCGAATAGGTAGCCATCGTCGCGTGTCGAGGCATGCCCTCGCGATCCGTAGCTCGATCTTGCGTGTCCTGCTCTACTGTCCAAGTCCCGTCGAAGGTCGTCTGTACAACCACGAGCTGTGTTATTCTTGCCTTTACGGCAGGGTGGGGCGGTCTGGTGTTCGACTTGAGTTGCTTCTTTATCCGAACCGAGTTGTCGTTGACCTGCCGCATTGTGTGATGATGGTACGGGCTCCAGCGCCTCGTCATCGAACCGAGGTAGCAATCTATGCTTCGGGTAGCTTTTGGCTGGGCCACTAAGGACGTATTCTTCCGCGGCCAGGACTTCGGTCCATCTATCGTTGAGCAGGTCTTGGTCAGCTTGAAGCTGCTGCTGCTTCTTTTTCAGGCTCCTTGCAGTAGCTATTAGCCTGCGCTTGAAGCGCTCCTGCTCGAGGGGTTCTTCAGGTACGATGAAGTCTTCGTCGCCGAGGCTTACCTCATCTTCGAGAGCGGAAGGTAGTTGTCATCCTCCGAATTGTCGCTGGGCAGGGCCTGTTCATCGGGGCTGGCTTGCCCCTTTTCTTGTTCCTCCTGTTTAGATCTTGCTCGAACAGAGTCTTCATTGTTTTTGGCGTAGTCCGGAGTATTATTTTCTCCGGTGCCAGTGTTGCTGTCTTTTGAGCGACGTGACTTAGAATGGCGTTTAGGGTGCCGGTGCTTGGACTGTGTCTCAGGAGGTTTATTCACAACTGGATCTTCTTTGTCATCGTCGCTAGCTTTTTTAGGTGTGTCAACCATGTACACATCGTACAAAGAGGTGGCCGTCCAACGTCCAGTGAATGGCCGGTCTTGGCCTTGCTCCTTGTCGGCATCGTCATCCATACCGACAATGTCTTCGGAGCCATAATCAAGCATGTCGGTTAAGTCCTCGACAGTGGCTATGAAGTGGTGGCGGGTGGGAAGCGAAATTCTCCATCATCAACCTCTAGTCCGAACCGGACATAGTTCGGCTGTGAGTCCCCCGCCAAGGACAGGTTCTTTAATGAATTTAGCACATTGCCCAAAGGTGAGCGCTGGAAGACGTCTGCGGTGCTGAATTCGAAGATCGATAGACGATCAAGTTCGGCATCTGCGGGCGTACGTGGTTCAGAATATATAGCCAGAGACGAGTCTGGAGTTCCGTTGACGTAAATATTGCAAGGTGTTCAGTCTGTGTGCAGCTCCAACGCCGCGGACTCTGTGGCCTCGGATGGCGTGATCTGCTCCAGATCTAAGGCCGTAACAGTTACAGGAACCTTCTCCTGAATGTGGTCCGATGACAAATTTAAGTCATGCTCATCGGAGCGAGGGGGAGCGATCGCCGCGGTCTCAAATCCGTTGAAGATCAAGTCTCCACGGATATCCGCGACGTAGTTCAAGCTTCCAAATCTGACCTGGTGGCCAGGGGCGTAGCTATCAATCTGCTCCAGATGGCCAAGCCAGTTGGCCCGCAGTACGAAGCCGCCGAATACGAAGATCTGTCCCGGGAGGAAGGTTTCTCCTTGGACAGCGTCACTACCGACGATCGAAGGGGCCTTCGAACCTTTCGTCGACGGCACAGTGGAACTCTCAATGAAAGCACCAATGTCGGTGTCAAAACCGGCGGATCTCGGGTAGGGGGTCCCGAACTGTGCGTCTAAGGTTGATGGTAAAAGGAGACAGGGGACACGATGCTTACCCAGGTTCGGGCCCTCTCTATGGAGGTAATACCCTACTTCCTACTTGATTGATCTTGATGAATATGAGTATTACAAGAGTTGATCTACCACGAGATCGTAATGGCTAAACCCTAGAAGTCTAGCCTGTATGACTATGGTAATGAGTCTATCCTTTCCGGACTACACCCTCCGGTTTATATAGACACCTAGGGGGATCTAGGGTTACATGGAGTCGGTTACATAGGAAGGAATCTTCATTGTTGATCGCCAAGCTTGCCTTCCACGCCAAGGAGAGTCCTATCCGGACCCGGGTATAGTCTTCGGCCTTCGTGTCTTCACAGCCCATCAGTCTGGCCAATGGGTAACAGGCCGGACGCCCGAGGACCCCTTAGTCCAGGACTCCCTCAACGGCCGCCTCACCCGTCCCCTCGATCCTGCTCGCTCGCCACGCGTCCCTCATGCAGGTGTCAGGCGATGGAGGCGGGAAACTGGGCCGTCGCTGATTGGGGCAGCGGGTCGGTCCTGATTCCCTGCGCCTCCGATGGCTGGATTGGTTGAGTGGGGTGGCCGAGCCTCGACCCGGCCCCTTTATAAGGAGGGGAGGGGGATGTCATCCCACATTCTCTCAGCATCCATCCTCTTCCACCTTTGCTCCTTTCTTCCACCCGCCATGGCGAGAGGGGGTGCAGGCCCTTCGACGGTGGCGGAGAGGGTCGCCGCTCGACAGCTCGTTCCTCCTTCCCAAGGGCCTGTGGCGGTGGAGCCGGCTACGAGAGGAAGGGGAGGGGCGAGGCTGAGTTCGCCGTGGCGCTCGGGGAAGAGGGGGACGAGGCGGCGCAACGGCCGTGCTTCCGCCAGCGATGCCTCCCGCGATGGAGGGCCACGTCGGGGACCAGCCCCGTGAGTTCTTCATCAGGCTACACCGGCCACCGCGTCGTCGTCTTCGTCTCCCTACCCCATTTGCTTGGGAGATGGAGCTCGATCCGCCCCAGACACTCAGGTTGCACATGAGGGGTAGCGGGAACGGCGGCACGTGGGTCGACGTCGACTTCCCCGCTCCTCACGTCATGTACCTTCGTCGCGGATGGAAGACGTTTGCTCGCGTCCACAGCCTGACGGCAGGGCTGGTCCTCTACTTCAAGTTAATGGAGGGCAGCCTGCTCTCCGTCAAGGTCTTTGGAGATCTTGGAACTCACCTAAAGTGCTGCGTGGGGAGCTCCTCTGATGATGAAGATTCCTCCTCAAGCAGGAGTGACGAGCAGGACAGCGACAGCGACGACGAGGGAGTCGAGCAGCGGGACGCCGACCCCGACTCCGACTGACCGTGTCGCCCCTCCCTCGGCCACGCGCCCTGCCGAGGGCCTTCCTTGTCAAGCTCTCCATCAGCATGCTCCCCGTCGTCTCCTTGGGCGGCCGGCGTAGGAGGTCAGGAGAAGGCGAAGAAGGCGGGTGGCGGCCGTCAAGTCGGAGTACGCGGGCACCGACACCTTCGTCGCGTATTGTCGGCCCGCTGCCTCATCTTCCAACTTCTCTCCTGCCACCGGGATGCTCTCTTGGTGCCTTCTGCTCCTCGCACCTCACCTAGGAACTCTTTTTGCCCTCCTGCTGTCTTGTTCCACCTTCTGAGGAGAGGGACAAGAAAGGGATTACGGGCACCTTATCTCTTTTTAGTTTGTAAGCCTGCGGGTACTTGTTAATCTTAAGACTTGTAATCCCCTTGCTCATGTTTTTAATTCCGTATGAACGGTACCTGTACGGGATGTTTTTAATGAAAAAGGGTGCTTGCCGGGTTCTTTGTGCGTGAGCGAGGCCCATGCCAAGGAACGAATCCTTGTTATTTTTAAGATAAACATTGTCGCCCGGCAACAGGCCTTGCCGTCCCCTGACTTCAGTCGACCATTCTCACGCTTTTGGTGGAGGCAGGGGCGAAGTAGAGTTAGGCCCTTCGTTTATTTCCTTGCCACCGCGTCTACGGCCCGGTTCTGACCCAGGGACTTGGGTACAAGAAGAAGGCGGAGCACGGTGGTCTCGGAGCAAAACGAGGTTTCATTTGTCCCAGTTCCATACGGAAATGCACAACAGGGGATGAAGGACTTATCTGAATCCGTAGCCCCCGGCAACCTTGGCTTGCCGTGGTTGGATCCTTGTGTCTTCAGCCCCCGGCAGTCTTGGCTTGCCAGGGCCGGAGCGCCGGTTCGTTCTCTTTCTCCCAAGTGGCTCAGCAGAAGTCTCCACGTGCCCTGCGAACCAAAGAGGATAGGAAGACGCATACTCGACCTCTGGGCTAGGGGTTAGTCGCCGCTAAGCACTATCAACCCTAACTGAGGGAGAGACTTAACCTAGCATGCATGCTAAAACTTAGGGCGCCAACGCTTCATTTATTTATGCTCAGGGTCTGCGCCTGGCTTTGTCCAGAGGGTTACATGCCTTGCCGGCAAGGCTTGTACAAAATGTGGTTTGCCGGGGGGCCCGACAACCGCGCCTTATGGGTAAAACTTGCGAAGATGTTCAATGTTCCAGGAGTTGCTCACTGGAATAGCATCTTTGGTCTCCAGGCGGACTGCGCCAGGCCTGGTGACTCGTATTACCCGATAAGGGCCTTCCCACTATTGTGTCAACTTGTTGGAATTCTTGGCCGACTGAACGCGCCGAAGAACAAGGTCGCCTTCCTCAAAGCTTCGGGCATGAACCTTGCGGCTATGGTAGCGGTGCAAGGCTTGCTGGTAGCGTGCTGCTCTCACAGCCGCCCGAAGACGATCTTCCTCAAGTAGCGTTGCGTCATCTTGCCGCAATTGCTCTTGCTCAAGCTCGTCGTAAGCGAGCACTCGAGGTGACCCGTATATGAGTTCCGTGGGGAGAACTGCTTCTGCCCCGTATACCAGGGCAAAGGGTGTCTGGCCGATGGCTCGATTTGGCGTTGTTCTGATCGACCAAAGAACCGTCGGCAACTCATCAATCCAGCGCCTTCCGCTCTTGTGCAGCCTGTCAAAAGTCTTTGTCCTCAGGCCTCGCAACACTTCAGCATTTGCCCTCTCTGCCTGGCCGTTGCTCCGTGGCGTGCCACGGAAGCGAAACAGACCCTGCTACCTAGGTCTTGGATGTATTGCATGAAGGTGGCTTGTGAACTGCATGCCGTTGTCGGTGATGACTCTATTTGGCACACCAAAACAACACACTAGCCCCTTGAATAACTTGACAGCTGGCTGTGCTGTCACCTTCCTCACTGCTTCCACCTCCGGCCACTCTGTGAACTTGTCGATCGCAACGTACAAGTACTCAAAGCCCCCAACAGCGCAGGGGAAAGGGCCCAGGATGTCGAGCCCCCAGACCGAGAATGGCCAGGAAAGAGGAATTGTTTGAAGGGCTTGAGCTGGTTGATGAAGCTTCTTCGAATGGAACTGACACGCTTCACACTTGGTTACTAGTGTTGTTGCATCCTGGAGGGCAGTGGGCTAGAAGAAACCCTGCCGGAACGCCTTGCCGGCAAGGGCCCTCGACCCTATGTGGGAGCCACATATGCCTCCGTGTATCTCCGCCAACAGCTCCAGTCCTTCCTCCCGGGGAATGCACTTCAATTTCACACCGTTCGGTCTCTTCCTATACAGGACGTAAACGACGAACTGATACATAGCAGACCGACGGGCTACTTTCTCCGCTTCTTCCTGCTCCTCAGGAAGCTCCCCTGTTTGGAGGAATCGGACGGTATGCTATGCCCATGCCGGAGCTTGGGGCTCGATGGCAAGGACCAAAGGCATTTCTTCTGCCATGGGAGCGGCCGTCTCTATGGCCAGGGCTTGACGGCCTGCCGAAGTCAGTCGTTCCTCGGCAGGCTCAGAATCCGCGGCAACACCCTTGCCGGCGGCCCCCGGGGGCTCAGCGGGAAAGTACTTGCCGGGGCCTGATTTCCTTCGTTTGTTCTGCTCCGTTGATGGTTCGACGGATGGTTGAGTTAACCGAAGCAAAAAAGTACCTGGTTCCACTGGTAGCTTGAATGCAGCGCACTTTGACAGGTAATCGGCAATGTCGTTCTCCGCTCGGGGAACGTGCTCCGCTTGTATACCGTCAAAGCACTCCTCCAGCTTCCTCACCTCATCTACGTAAGCCTCCATCAACGGGCTCTGATAATCTTTGTTGACTTGTCCGACGACAAGCTGCGAATCACCCCTGACGATGAGCTTCTTAACCCCGAGGTCTGCCGCGATCCTGAGACCGCCAAGCAACCCCTCGTACTCCGCAGTGTTGTTTGTGGACATCTCCCTGGGAAAGTGCATCTGGATTACATACTTGAGGTGTTCTCCGGTGGGTGCAACGAGCAGCACACCAGCACCGGCGCCTTGCAGCAAGAAAGCCCCGTCAAAGTACATGATCCAGTTGTGACTTGCTTCCTTGCCGGGGAGAGTGGTCTCCTGGATTTCCTCGTCAGGCGTTGAGGTCCATTCTGCAATGAACTCCGCCAAGACTTTGCTCTGGATTGTCGAAGTACTTTTAAACTTCAAACCAAAGCTTGAAAGCTCCAAGGCCCACTCCACAATCCTTCCGGTTGCGTCTGGGTTGTGCGGGATCCGTTGTAACGGGAGGCGGGTGACGACGGTGATTTCGTGTGCTTGGAAGTAGTGACGCAGCTTCCTCGAGGCCATAAGGAGGCCGAAGAGCAATTTCTACACACCAGAGTACCTTGACCTAGCCCCCTACAGGAGGGAGCTGACAAAGTAAACCGGGTGCTGCATCATCTTCTTCTTCTGCACCACCTCATTTGATTGCATGGGCCCTGTCCTGATGGCGTCAGATTCTGCCGGGGGCCTTGCCTTGCCGGCATCGGGCCTTGCCGGGGGATCTCGGGCTTGCCATCCGCCAGTCCCGCCGTCGCCATTGCCTCTTCATCAACCTCCCTCTGCGCCACTAGCGCGGCACTGACCACTTGATTCATCGCCGCCAGATACAGCAACAATGGCTCTTGTGGTTTAGGCGCAACCAGTATTGGTGTAGAGGAAAGGTATTTCTTCAGATCCTGCAACGCTGCCTCTGCCTGTGGGGTCCACTCCATTGGGCCCGCCCTCTTCAAGATTTTGAAAAAGGGAAGGGCATGCTCAGTGGACTTGGAGATGAATCTGCTCATGGCGGCAATGCAGCCGGTGAGCCGACGCACATCCTTGATCCGCTTGGGTGCCTCAATTTGCTCAGTAGCCTTGATCTTGCCCGGGTTTGCCTTGATCCCACGCTGCGACACAAAGAACCCGAGAAGTTTGCCGGACGGAACGCCGAAGACACACTTCTCAGGGTTCAACTTGAGGTTGATCTTGCGTAGGTTGGCAAACGTCTCTTCTAAGTCTTGTACAAGGGTTGCCTTGTCCTTGGTTTTGACCACTATGTCATCCATATAAGCTCCCATATTTCTATGTAGCTGGGGCTCAAAACCAATTTGGACCACCCTTGCGAATGTCTAGCCAGCACTCTTTAACCCGAAAGGCATCCGTAAAAAGCAATACGTACCACATGGGGTGATGGATGTTGTCTTCTCTTCGTCTTCCTTTGTCATGAAGATCTGGTGGTAGCCTGAGTAGGCGTCGAGGAATGATAACAGATCGCACCCAACCGTGGAGTCAACAATCTGGTCAATGATCGGCAACGGGAAGGGGTCCTTAGGACAAGCCTTATTGATATCTGTGTAATCAATACACAACCTCCACTTCCCGTTCGCCTTGCGCACCACCACCGGATTGGCCAACCACGTCGGATGGAGCACTCCTCTCACCAAGCCCACCGCTTCCAACTTCCTGATCTCCTCTGTGATGAAATCCTGCCGTTCCAAAGCTTGCTTTCTGACCTTCTGCTTGAAGGGTCGCGCATGGGGACAGACAGCAAGATGGTGCTCAATCACTTCCCTGGGAACGCCGGGGATGTCGGATGCTTGCCATGCAAACACATCGACATTCGCCCGCAGGAAAGTGATGAGCACGCTTTCCTATTTGCCGTCGAGGGCGGAGCTTATGGTGAAAGCCCCTCCCGTGCCATCCTCCTTGACAGACACCCTCTTGGTCTCTGGTGGTGCAGCTCTAGATTTCTTGCTCTTGGCGGTGGAGCTCTCTGGCACGTCCTCGACGGTAGCACAACACTCCGAAGAGGTGCGCTTGCCGGAGTGGGTGCGACAGGTCTTGCCGGTCTTCTTCTTCCCTCCCGAGGCTTCAGCGGCAGCAGCAAGTGCCTTGGCGGCAGCTGCTGCAACTGCTTCTCGGTAGAGTTGGTCAGCGCAGATCAGCGCGTCCTTCTTGTCAGAGGGGACGGTGATGATGGTCATTGGCCCAGGCATCTTCAGCGTGTTGTAGGTGTAGTGCGACGCCGCCATGAACTTGGCTACTGCCGGGCGGCCGAGGATCCCGTTGTAGGGCAAGGGGATCTCGGCTATATCGAAGACAATCCTCTCCGTTCTGTAGTTCAACTCGCCTCCAAACGTCACAGGTAATGTGACCTTCCCCTTCGGCTGGCTCCTTCCCGGGTTGACCCCTTGAAACGTGCCCGTTTCCTCAAGGTCTCCATCGGGAATTTGCAGCCTTTTGATCACAACGGGTGAGATCAAGTTCAGACCGGCCCCGCCGTCAACCAGCATCTTGTTCACCTTGAGGTTGCATATCGTTGGTGAGACCAACAACGGCAAACACCCAACCGTAGTTGTGCGGTCAGTGTGGTCCTCGGCGTCAAAGATGAGGGGCGTGCTGGACCACTTCAGTGGCTTCTGAATGTCGAACGATGGCTCTACTGCTGTAATCTCACACGCCACTGCTTGAGCTGGTGGTGGGAAGTATGCAGCGAGGCGCCACCATCGGCGCACATGGCCTCCGTAGCCTTCTGAAACTCATGCTCGCCGGACTCGTCATCCTCGTCATGATCATCGTCTTCCTGCTTCTTGTCGCGGCCCCGAGCGGGCCTCTCTTGCTGGTTGTCCTTGCCGCGGTGACCTCCTTAGCCGCCACGCTTCTTGCCGGATCCTTCAGCGCCATCTTGGCCCTTCTCCTTGTCCCGCCTCTCATACTTGGCTTTTTGCTTTTCAGCAAGCAGCTCGACTTGTCGGCAGTTCTGGAGGTCGTGGCCTTTGGTGCGGTGGATCTTGCAGTACTGCTTGTCGGAGCCTCCTAGCTTGTCGACAGCCGCCAAGGCCCGACAAGCGGCGCACCCGGCAATCTCCTTGCCGGGGTCGTCTGCCTTGGCCTTCTTGGCGGTGCCGGTGTCGTCGGATCCCTCGACAGCAAGCACGGTCTTGCCCTTGCGCTTCCTGTTGCGACGCCGACCCTTCTTCATTGGGGTGGCGGTGTCTTCATCGGTAGAGTCGGTTTCCATGCCGGCGTCTTCGCCGAGGTACTTCCTCCCCTCTTCAGCTCGAGCGCATCTATTGGCCAGAACATAAAGTTCGGCCACATCCTTGACCTTGTTCATTGCGAGCTCTTCACGCATCTTGTGGTTGCGCCAATTCTGATGGAATGCGCTGATCACAGCAGCAGGGTGAACATCTAGGATGTTGTATTGCACTCGGCTGAACCTCTGTATGTACTTGCGCAGGTTTTCACCTTCCTTCTGGGGAATGATATGCAAATCACTCGCCTGGCCATGAGCTTGGTGGCCTCTAGTGAAGGCACCAACGAACTCATGACACAGGTCTGACCAAGAAGAAATGGAATCCACCGGCAAGTGCATTAACCAAGACATGACATTGGGTTTCAGGGCCAACGGGAAGTAATTGGCAAACACCTTATCGTCGCGAGCCCCAGCGGCATGCATCGCAATGGCGTAGATGCTGAGGAACTCCGACGGGTGGGTCTTGCCATTGTACTTCTCGCTGACGTCAGGCTTGAACGTGTGGTGGGACGACCACTGGAACTGCCGCAGCTCACGGGGAAAGGCTGGGCAACCCACCTCGTAAGGTAGGCCGCCGGAGCCTCCCGGCGCTGGGTGGTCCATAGCGGGCCCCGCCCGCCTATCTAACTGGTGGCGTGTATCGCGCTGGCGCTCGATGGTGGTTCGAGCATCTTCATGGGCTCGCTCCCGAAGAACTTGGCGCTGGTCGCGTTGGGTCCGTGGGTCGGACGACGCTATGGAAATGTTATCACAAGCGTCATCACGACGGACCGATAGTCGCGGTGGCTGGCGTGGAGGAGGAGAGTGCACCGTGGTTGCGGCGCCTCTGGCCCCTCCACCGCTGGCGTGCGGTGGTTTGATGGAGCGCCGGCCTGAGTGCCCCGCCGGCCATGGCTCGTCTTTGTTGGCGACGCCGACGAGGCTCCGGATAGTGGCTCTCCACTCGTCGAGCTTTTCTGCAGCAGGAGGGAAGTCGAGGAGCAGCTGCGCGCGCGCCAAAGCTTCTGCTGGCGTGGGTGGCAGCGAAAGCTGCGTGGACCGTGGCGCGCTTCGACTTCTAACCACGTTAGAAGGAGCTCTATCACGGCCCAGCGGCTGCGTGCCATTTTCGCCAGCACTTCGGCGGGCATGCTGGCCTCCGTCGTCCCGCAGATGATGCACAAGACTCTTCCCACGGCGGCGTCCAGGGTCTCCAGCGTGGTGGCGCTGCTCTTCACGCACACCCTGGGAAGAGCGCGCTGTGGGCGCCGGCGTGGGCGTCTTGGAGTCCGCCGCGCCACCCGCGGGTGGTACGGTGCCGCCCCTGGAGGGCCCCGTGCCGCCTGTGGGGGGCCAGCTCCGTCTCTGGATTTGGCGGCGCGCGGCCCGTCGTCTCACGCACGAACGACGCCGCTCGCCAGGCTCTGACTGCTAGAGCGTCGTTGGTGCTCGCGGGCCGCGCCTTAGGTTCTGTCTGTGACCGGCCCGCTGCTCGCCCGCACTGGTACGGGCCATCCGGCTCCCGACGAACTGACCGTCGTAGCCGCCTTCTTCTTGGGAGCCATGACGATGAAGAACTGCTAGGCTAACTGCTAGACCAGATTTTCACAACTGCGCCACCCCTACCTGGTGCGCCAAAGATGTCGGTGGAAACGACACCTATGGGATCACTGGGATCCCTTCTACGGTTGGCGGGCGTGAGGTTGTGCAAAGAGCGGGTCTGACAGGAAGCACACGGATCGTTTACCCAGGTTCGGGCCGCGAAGATGCGTAATACCCTAGTCCTGCTTTGGTGGATGTATTAGAATGTTCCTGTGTTCTTGAGCTAGCTACGGGGTGTAACTTGCCCAAAAGGTCCGAATCCTCCTCCTGGACGCCTCGGGCCTCCTTTTATAGGCACAAAGGGGTCGCCATAGTGGCACATAGGAGGTGGAAAGGTGTACAGTGGATGAGCCTATCCTCTGGCACCGTCGGACAAACGCATTTAATGCGCTGCCGACGTGTCCCTCTTGCTTTATCGGGGACGGCAAGGAAGCACGTCCCAGCTGTCGCCGCCTCGCCTGGCTTTGACACGCGCTCGAGCTGACGAGGCCTTGCGGCACCACGTTGGCTGGCTACTAGGCTGGCGCGGTGGTGGAGCCTTCATGAAGGGTCGCATGCCACCACGCAGGTGCTTGTTGAGTCGGTGTAGAGGCCGCCCGTCCCCACGCAGGTGCCTGCCCAGCTGGTTGAGCTAGCAGCTACTTGGGGGCGGCGGTGTAGTCTTGGCAGGCGCGGGCCTGGTTGTGGCCCCACTGATGCCCTCGGAAAGGGTCTTGCCGGGGGCCCGGCAAGGGTCTTGCCGTGGCGTTGCGGTCGTCCCCGGCAAGGCGTTTGCTGGGGGTCTTGTGGATTTCCTCGGCTAGGATCCCGCCGAGGGTCGTCCTCTTCTGGTCCTCATCTGATCTCGTGTATTTATGATCTTCACAAAGATTTGCATGCCACCACGGAGGTGCCTCTCGGGCCCTAGTTCCAAGGTAGTTGTTGGCGGTGGAACCCTTGGGCTCGAGGAAAGAGCGCTCCGCTGGCGTTAGGCAAGTTGCCCCGGCAAGACTCTTGCCGGGGCTGTGGAGGCTGCTTCGGCAAGGATCTTGCCGAGGGAGTCCACCTCGCCCTCTTGCTCTCCTGCGTTTCTGGTCTTGGCGTTGCCTTGGTTGTCTTGTGCTTCGGCTTCTCTCCGGCTTCCCTCCTCTGCCCTGCTAAGTGTGGCCGTGGCGCGCGGCTCTGACTGCCCGTGCACAAGTAAAGGGGTCAAAAGGAGAGCCCCTACTTTTGTACACCGACAGTCTCCTATGTTGTCACTTTCATATACTAGTGGGAATTTTTCATTATAGGATTAGATGCACACCCACTTAGTTTTCATATCAAGCTTTCATACACTTATAGCTCTTAGTGCATTCGTTGCTTGGCAATCCCTACTCCTCGCATTCATATCGATTGATTGGCATCTCCATAGCCCGTTGGTTAGCCGCGTCGATGTGAGACTTTCTTACTTCTTGTCTTCTCTATATTTACCCCTATCATACTCTATTCCACCCATAGTGCTATATCCATGGCTTGCGCTCATGTATTGCACGAGGGTTGAAAAAGCTGAAGCGCGTTAAAAAGTATGAACCAATTGCTTGGCTTGTCATCGGGGTTGTGCATGATAAATACTTTGTGTTAAGAAGACAGAGCATGACAAGACTATATGATTTTGTAGGGATAGCTTTCTTTAGCGTTGATATTTTGAAAGACATGATTGTTTGTTGGGATGCCTCAGTATTGATGTCTTTATATCAAATTATAGACTATTGCTTTGAATCACTTATGTCTTAATATTCATGCCATGACTAGATGTATGATCAAGTTTATGCTAGGTAGCATTCCACATCAAAAATTATCTTTTTTATCATTTACCTGCTCGAGGACGAGCATGAATTAAGCTTGGGGATGTTCATACATCTCCGTCGTATCTATAATTTTTGATTGTTTCATGCCAATATTGTACAAGTTTTACATACTTTTGGCAACTTTTTATATGATTTATTGGACTAACCTATTAACCCAGTGCCCAGAGCCAGTTCCTGTTTTTTGCATGTTTTTTATATCGCAGAAAATCCATATCAAACGAAGTCCAAATGCAATAAAATTTTATGGAGAATTATTTTGGAATATATGTGATTTTTGGGAGTTGGAATCACCGCAAATGGAGGCCTACAGAGCCCACAAGACACCAGGGTGCGCCAGAGGCCCCTGGCGCATGGTGGTGGGTTGTGCCCTCCTCGAACGTCAGTTGGAGCTCTACTTCGGGCGCAAGGAAGCTTACATCCAAAAAAATCGTGTTAAAATCTCAGTGCAATCGGAGTTACGGATCTCCAGGAATATAAGAAACGGTTTTCGGCCAGATCAGGTGGACGCGAAACAGAAGAGAACAGAGAGGGAGATCCAATCTCGGCGGGGCTCCCGCCCCTCCGCCGACATGGAGACAATGGACTAGAGGGGGAACTCTCCTCCCATCTAGGGGGAGGCCAAGGAAGAAGAAGAAGGAGGGGGCTCTCTCCCCCTCTCTCCCGGTGGCGCCGGAGTGCCGCCGGGGCAAGGATCGTGACGGCGATCTACATCAACAATATTGCTACCGTCAACACCAACTCTCTCCCCCTCTATGCAGTGGTGTAACACCTCTTCTCCCCACTATAATATCTACTTAAACATGGTGCTCAACTCCATATATTATTTCCCAATGATCTACGGTTATCCTATGATGTTTGAGTAAATCCGTTTTGTCCTGTGGGTTAATTGTGATCTTGGTTGGTATGATTGTATATTTTATTTATGGTGCTGTCCTGCAGTGCCCTCCATCTCGCGAAAAAGTGAGGGGTCCCCGCTATAGGGTGTTGCAATACGTTCATGATTTGCTTATGGTGGGTTGCGAGAGTGACAGAAGCTTAAACCCGAGTAGGTGGGTTGTTGCGTATGGGATAAAAAGGACTTGATACTTAATGCTATGGTTGGGTTTCACGACCTTAATGATCTTTAGTAGTTGCGGATGCTTGCTAGGGATCCAATCATAAGTGCATATGATCCAAGTAGAGAAAGTATGTTAGCTCATACCTCTCCCTCATGTAGAATTGCAAGAATGATTACCGGTACTTGTTATCGATTGCCTAGGGACAAATGACTTCCTTATTGAAAAAAGCTATCTACTTTTATTACCTTGCAATTTATTCGTAGTTCTATTCTCGCAAAGTACTCATAGTTTTATTCTTGCAAGTTTGTCACAGCCCTAGAATTGCTTGTAGTTAATTGCATGAAAGCATTCATGTCATCATGTTTAATTCAAATGAATTTGAATTGGGGATGACCAACCCTAGCACCAAATGAATTCAACTAGGTTCAAAATAAAAATATTTTCATTAAACCCAAAATGCCCTTCAAAAATGTTCATTATTTATGGAAAAAGGTTAAAACCTTTACCAGAGGTCATGCACATTTTTCCAAGGCATTTATGGTCTTTGAGTTAATTCAAACATATTTGAATTGGAGCTATTTAAATGCCATATACATTTTTGGTGCTCCAAAAATATTGGAAATTGTTATGGGTCACTAGAATAATTCAGACAGCACCCCTAATTATTTCCAGGATTTTATAAAATGGTTTAGTATTTTACTAAATCAAAACAAAACAAATTAAACTAGAAAACAGAAACAATTAAGTAAGAGAGAGAGAGAGAGAAGGCCACTGGGCCCCTCACCTGGACATACCTGGCGCCCCACCACGGCCCAGGAGCTGGCCCAGCCCACCAGAGCCGCCACCGTCTCCCACCTCGCGCCAGAAGGACGCCAGAGGGACGCCGGGCGTGTGGTCGCCGCGCGTGAGGCCACCTCCTGCTTCCGCCGCTTCTGGACGCCTCCACGAGTGCCACGGCACCTCCCCGACCCCCTCTCACTTCTCCCTCACTCGCTGCACTCCCTCCCCTCCCCTGTCTCTCTCCCCGCAGCACCACCGAACGGAGCCGTCGCCACCGTCGCCGTTGCCGTGGCCACCGGCCACCCCTCGCCCCGCCGATGAGTCCACGAGCTCCGCCTCGACGCCTTGAAGCTCCGCCACTCCGTCCTCCGCCCCCTCACCAAGCCACGCCCCGCCGAAAGCCCCCGAACGTCCTCACCGAGCTCGTCCCCAACCTCCCGCCGACGAGATCGCCTCCGCCACCCCGACTGCTCCGGTTCTCCCCTGAGCTCGCCGTTCGCTTCTCTGCACTCGCCGTGAGCCACTGATCCTCTCCCCCCTCACCGTTCTCGCTCTTGTGCACCGTAGCCACCGCACCTTGCTCGCCCGCACGGGCCACCGCTTGTGCTCGCCGCCGACGTATCTCCGGCCACCTATCGGTCCGGCCGTCGTGCTCAGCTCCCTCCCCGCGCCGCGTAGAGCACGTAGGTGCCCCGCACGGGCCACCCTGGCCACCGTAGCGTCGACCCCGAGCTCACCCGAGCTTCGGCGACCGCCAAGATCGACGCCGGTGATGACTCCGGCCATCCCAGGCCCAACCGCTGCCACCACTCGACGCGGACGAGTGCCCGCGTCCCGCAGATGCCCTCCGCCGGCCATTTGGTCGCCGGAGGAGGAATCCCGCAGCCGCCGCCGCGTCTGGCCTCGCCGGCGTCACGACGCCGGTGGGTTTGACCCCGCCGACCAGGGGGTTTGACCTCCCCTCTGTCACTGACGCGTGGGCCAACCCCCATTGACACTCTAGTTAGTATTAGTTTAACACTAATTAACTTAGGTTAGTGAGTTAGTCACTGACGTGTGGACCCCACACGTCAGGTTTGACCTGGACGGCGCCTGTTGACTTGCTGAGGTCAGCATGACGCAACGCTGACGCAGTAATAGATTTTCTGGATTCAAAATAATTCAGAAAATTCCAGAAAATAGTGCAAACTTCTAAAAATCATATAAAATCAACCGTAGCTCAGAATGAAATAATTTATATATGAAAAATTATCAGAAAAATGTAATCTATCCATCTGTGTCATTTTCATGCATGTCAAACTAAGTTATACCTGCTGTATAGGTGAAAACATGATAATGACATTATAGATGCTAAATATGGAGGTTGCATATGAACCCTTAGCTCATATGGACCTCATTTAAACTGTTGCTAGATGCATTAGTGTAAATCATAACATCCTTGACATGTCATAATCATGCATCATAATTGTTGCATTGCATTGATTGTGTTCTTCCTTGTTTGCCGGTGATTGTCCCCTCTCGATAAGCCGTGATTCCGACAATGAGTTCGATGACACCGATGAAGAACTATAATATCTTCAGAAGTGCCAGGCAAGCATAACCCCCTTGTTCATTCTGATACAATCCCACTCTCTCGCTCCTGCTCTCTTTACTGCATTAGGACAACAACGATTCAACTATTACATGCTGCGGTAGTTGAACCCCTTATCCTCTGCATGACCTGTCATTGCCACAGTAAATAGATGAAACCCACTAGCATGAGTAGGAGTTGTTTGAGCCCGGATGTGGCTACTCATTCATGCTTGTTTGTCATGCCTGCTACTACTTAGAGTTGAGTCGGGTCTGATTCATCGGGGATGAGTTGGAATGGTGATGAACATGTCCTACTGTGTGCGAGCTAAGTGTGTGAACACGATTTGGTAAAGGTAGCGGTGAGAGGCCATGTAGGAGTACATGGTGGGTTGTCTCATTGAAGCCGTCCTCAGGAACTGAGTTCTGTGTTTGTGATCCATGATACAGTTACTACCACGCATTGGGCCCGAAACCAATGGACCCTCTTGGCTTCTTAATCACCCTTGTCCTCTGTCCAGGAGTTGCAAGTAGTTTCTGGTGTTTGTAGTATGCTGGAGGCCGTGGGCAGCGCTGACCGGAGGGGTGGGCTGTGATGCGGTAGGCACGTGGCCGGGCATGCCGGGCGCCCGTTTGGTGTCTCGGAACCCTGCACACATCGTTCGGGGACGTATGTGGAAACCTCGGCCGGACTCCCTGCGGATGGAACCTGAATAGGCGATAAACCTGGACTAGAGACTTGAGTGTTTAGGTAGGCTGTGGCCGACTCCCTCGCCAGGCTTCCGCTTGAAGGTTGCCGAGGTACACGACGTGTACATGGTGGTAAGTGGCGAGAGCGTGTGTGACGAAGTACACCCCTGCAGGGTTAACATCATCTATTCGAATAGCCGTGTCCGCGGAAATGGACTTCTGGGTTGCCTATAACAGTTCATAGACAAGTGAAAGTGGATACTCTAAAATGCGCAAGATAAGCATGAGTGCTATGGATGGCGTTCTCGTAGGGAGACGGGAGCGGATCCATAGTGGAGTATTGATATGGTGAATATGTGGACTCGTGTGCGCCACCTCAAAAGAGTTGCTTGCAGTCGTAGTTCAGGATAGCCACTGAGTCAAAGTTGGCTTGCTGCAATTAAACTCCACCACCACTTTGTTGATACCGATGCATATGTAGCTAGTTCTGATGTAAGTCTTGCTGGGTACATTTGTACTCACGTTTGCCTATTTTATGTTTTGCAGAGAGACGTCAGTGTCGCTAGTAGTTCCGTATGGACTTCGACGTTTAGCTTGATACCTCAGCTACGATCTTGTGCCCTCGGCAGGATCTGGTAGATAGTCAGGCTTCTCAGCCTTTTTCATTTGTAGATGTCTGTACTCAGACATGTTAAGCTTCCGCATGTGCTTTGACTTGTATGCTCTGAATGTTGGGTCATGAGACCCATGTTTGTAATATCTGGCTCTTCGGAGCCTAATGAATAAATACTCTGAGTCGTAGAGTCTTGTTGTGATGCCATGTTGTATTTGCACATATCGAGCATATTGTGTGTATGATTGAAATGCTTGGTATGTGTGGGATCCGACAATCTAGTTGTCTATCCTTAGCAGCCTCTCTTATGGGGAAATGTAGTCTAGTGCCTCCTTGAGCCATAGTAGTCCGCTACAGCCCGGTTCACCGGAGTCCTGCTAGCCCAGCACTACTGCTCTGGACACTTGACTGGCCGGCATGTGTTTCATATCGTTCCGATGTCTGTCCCTTCGGGGAAATGTCACGCGGTGACATCCGGAGTCCTGCCTAGCCTGCTACAGCCCGGGTTCCCGGAGTCCTGTTAGCCCAGCGCTACAGCCCAGATTCGCACGCTGCTGACCGACACGTTCGATGTTGATTCATGTATGCCTGTCCCCATATGTTAGTGCCGCTTTGGGTTCACGACTAGCCATGTCGGCCCGGGTTCTCTGTCATATGGATACTAGCGACATTATCATATACGTGAGCCAAAAGGCGCAAACGGTCCCGGGCCATGGTAAGGCGACACCCGTGGGAATACCGTGCGTGAGGCCGCAAGGTGATATGAGGTGTTACAGGCTAGATCGGTGTGACTTAGAATCGGGGTCTCCGATAGCGTTGGTATCAGAGCCTGACTGCCTGTAGGATTACCAAGCCAAACTGGTCGAAGTTGGGTCTAGAAATGCTTTAGTTATATAAGGGAATTGATTGTGGAAGGGAACGTAAGGCTCTTTTTACTCCTTTAACTTATGCCCTTCTGATCTGAGTCACCCTCTTCTCTTCTACGGGGATTAAGAACTAGGCCTTCTCATCTTTCTATCAGGATCACGTGTTACTAATCCGTAGACTTATAGGATTGTTGGTTTCAAGCCTCAGTCCAGTCTCTACTACTTCCGTATGTTAACTGTTGATCTCAGAACCTTGATATTGTGCTTCTGGGTAGTTACGCCACCATTTTGCAGGATGTCTCAATTCTTTTGAGCATTTACAGCCGTTAAGTTGTCCGAGTCATCCCAGGTTCCTAACCAGTCTGATGCATTTGCAAATCCCTTCCTCCCGTACCTGATGTCCTTTGGGGCCGGATTAAGCACACTGATCGGTCTGTTGAGGTACTCCGTTACCTCGTCGTGTATGTTGGAGTTATTATTATGACCCTATGTGTCTTAGAGGACCACTTAGTAATCTAGCAATGCTTGCATCCCCAATGTGATGATTCTGACCACTATTCTCGAAAGCATCCCGTGATGCCATTTAGTTAGTAGGTATTCTATTCCCGGGTTTCTAAACTCGAGATTCACTCCACTTACCTCCTGTTGATAGTGTTTGCTCGTTCCTTTAGGATATTAGTAACCTTTGTGATAGTCCTCGAGGTTCATGGTATATCCTTCTTCCAAATATCATGAACTGCTTATGGAAGAAGTTCCTCGCGGAACCGAAAGATCACAACTAGAGTGCTCTTGAGGAGTACTCCATTCACATTGTGACTCTGCCAGTCCTACCTTTCTGCATGGGTTATCTAGAAGAAACTTGTTGGACTTGGTTCGACATACTAATCTATGCATCCACAACTCAGAAAAACATATGTTTCCTTGAGTTGTCCCTCTTTAGTTATTTTCTGGCCCTCGTCTATCAATTGATAGTCAGGAGTAATTGTGCATTTGTGTTATCGATGCCTATTATTCTTGTGGTCTGTCAAGCCATTCTAATCCGGAATGACTAGGAGAAACAAACTCCAGTACCTCGTCCATCTCTGGGATTGGGTCAAAGTAGTTGTATTCCGCAGATCAAATGCCTAACCAGCTTTTGTTCTGTTCTACCTACGAGTATTACCCTCTTTATGTCAAGAATGTCATGAGAATTGCACCACCTCTTATGAATTCTTGATTTAGTGATACTCCTCACCATCATCACTCATTCTTGGTCCCGTGTTGTTGCAACCAGAATGCCGACAGGTGAACTCTGATGTGTGAAATCTATACTCCTAGCAACTCCGTTGCTTGGTAGTTAAAGGACAATAATTTCATCCTTAGTGTGTTGGTTATTGAATCACCATCCTGAGGTTGATCGTGCTACCTAGTCCATATTCCCGGTGTACTTTTCGATCAATGAGTTAGGATAGTGTCAGTCCTTGCTTATTCAGTCATATCGTATTGCCCTGAAAAGCAAGATTGTTCTCGATCTTAATAACTAGTCGGTGGATCGTGATTTTCCAAATATCTTCTTGGAAGTACCACCAGGTTGTCCCTGACCGATGTGTTGAGTTTGTGAACAAGTTGGTTTTCCAATAAACCACCCCTTCTCCAAGAATCTGTGTTGGATACCCCTGAGCTAGTTGGTCAAGCTAAACAACAACTTGGAGAGTTGGAAGATAAAAGGTTGTCTAACTTAGTTCATTTCCAAAGGGATATCTTGTGTCTGTGTGTGTTGAAGAAAGATGATATCTTCATTGATTGATCCTCGTGATCAATTGTTGGATCTATTGTCTTACCCAAATCTTTGATTTGCGTATGGGCTATCATCAAATCAAGTCAGAACCAACGATATGCATAATGTTGTCTTACTCGTGGTTGATCCCTCGAGCATACACCATTACATCCTTTGGTATGACCAGTGCTATCACCATGTTCACATAGCTATGGAAATACATTTATATGGAAATCTGGATGAATTGTTGTTAAGCCCATTGACAACGTTTTCATCTTGTCCATGATTCATGTTGAACATCTAAGTTAGTGTTGGAAACTTTTGAAAGCATTTTTCTTTGTGCTAGTTCATGAAGCCTATGTTTGGATGAAAGGAGTGACTTCCTATAATTCATGTGCACTTGGTGTAAGTTGCCGCCGTGAATTCCAGAAAGTCAATGTTGTTTCCTCTGGAATCATCCCAAGTCAATCATGCACGTGCAAAGTATCATGTGGTATGATAGACTGATCATCTTCATTCCATATGCATCCCTAGCACCCCAAGCCACTGATTGATTTGTTCAAGATAAAGGAGTCTGTTCTAAGGTGAATTCTTTGGACTTCCACGCGTGGAGACTTCGAAGTCATTAATGATGGTTCCCCACCTGAACTCGGTAGCGTTTTGTTGTAAGACTACTATGTGGTCATGCTTGTCTTGGACAGTGTGTTCACAGGTTTGTAGCAGAACCAGCTCGTGTTTTGGAGCTTGCTATCGTAGTTCATCCCCTGAGAATCTCGCAACGTCATCTCGTCGATTTGTGTTGCAAACCTTCATTTTTCTTCCTAGACTTGACGAGTCTGGAATATTCTGACACCAACCAGATCTGAGTCTCAGGCAGATATGATGGTTGGAACATCTCCCAAGAATTATAATATTGCCCTCTCGATAACCGGTAAAGTGGATGTCGTGGCCAACACATCCAGCCGGAAGGCCTATTATTGTAGTATCTTGATTGAGGAAGTTGGCCACCTCCCCATAAGGATTTCGTAGGATTTACTTCCGTAGTCATTCCTTATGGATTCTCGTGCTCCTGAAGTCCGACCTTTTACTTGATGTTCTAGATACCAAACCATATCAATAAATGGGTTACGCTAGCACATCAAGGAGAACATTAGAAGCGGAGTGCTAAATGTCTCTCGGTCGATCATCCAGATTGCTTCTTTGGCATTGCTAAGGAAAAATCTGAGAAAGTGTTGTCCTCCTTTGCACCTGCATCCTCCATCACTAATCATCATGGTAGTATGATGTGTTGCCAAGATCCTTGACACGGATGTTGGTAAAACCTGGATGAATATGGAAATGCTCAAGTTCTTGAGAGCACGCACAAGCACTAGGTGTTAGCATCGGCACTAACTGGAATTGCTCCCAGTTTCCTTCGGTTATGCTAAACCTTTCAAACAGTAGATTAACTCTCTACTGTTGAGCTTCTCCCCAGTTACTAGAATCATTCCTAGCATTTCCATTTTTGTTCCCAGCTTGCACCGTCATTG
Source organism: Triticum aestivum (assembly GCF_018294505.1). Taxonomy (NCBI): domain Eukaryota; kingdom Viridiplantae; phylum Streptophyta; class Magnoliopsida; order Poales; family Poaceae; genus Triticum; species Triticum aestivum. The sequence continues at coordinate 330,078,988 of NC_057802.1, read as the reverse complement.
TGCCATCCTACCTTGGATTACCCTTCCCAGTAATTACTGATCAAGATCATCTTCAAGTGGTCTTACCATAAGTCCCATTCATTTCCGGTGATAAGCAAATCACCCCTTGTGTTGTCTTCAACAAGGTAGTCCACATCGTCCATCCTAGCCCGAGTGTGTCGTTCTCCCGAACTCCCTCGAACGATCGTTTGTGATTGCCTTAAGTTGGTATAAAGAGTCTCAATGATATTTATATCAAAAGTAATTCTTTTTGCCACTTAAGGAATATTTCTACGAGTCACCCTTCCCAAGGTGCCCCGTTATGGAATCGTGGCAATTATCTCCTCGCTACTTTGAAACCATGCACCATCCTACCTAAGCGTGGGATTGTTGCCCACCAAATCAAATCTCATCGTTTGCTCTTCCATCTCCCTCGATGTATGTGTTGAGTCTCAGCTCAAGAGATACTCAACGTCGCATTCCATGAGTTGATCGTGAGTTGCTCGATCTTTAAGGAGATCGATTTCTATAGAATTTTCCCTTGTCGTCATCGTGTCGGATGAAGATCTCGAAAGCAAAGACGTCAACGTTAATTGAAGCAACGGATCAACATTTTCGCGAAGAGCAATTGGATCATGAAGATGGTGTTAGCTTGTGTCCCTCTGTCTTCTTACCTCACGTCTTGAATCTCGGGACGAGATTCTTGTTTAGTGGGGGTGAGTTGTCACAGCCCTAGAATTGCTTGTAGTTAATTGCATGAAAGCATTCATGTCATCATGTTTAATTCAAATGAATTTGAATTGGGGATGACCAACCCTAGCACCAAATGAATTCAACTAGGTTCAAAATAAAAATATTTTCATTAAACCCAAAATGCCCTTCAAAAATGTTCATTATTTATGGAAAAAGGTTAAAACCTTTACCAGAGGTCATGCACATTTTTCCAAGGCATTTATGGTCTTTGAGTTAATTCAAACATATTTGAATTGGAGCTATTTAAATGCCATATACATTTTTGGTGCTCCAAAAATGTTGGAAATTGTTATGGGTCACTAGAATAATTCAGACAGCACCCCTAATTATTTCCAGGATTTTATAAAATGGTTTAGTATTTACTAAATCAAAACAAAACAAATTAAACTAGAAAACAGAAACAATTAAGTAAGAGAGAGAGAGAGAAGGCCACTGGGCCCCTCACCTGGACATACCTGGCGCCCCACCACGGCCCAGGAGCTGGCCCAGCCCACCAGAGCCGCCACCGTCTCCCACCTCGCGCCAGAAGGACGCCAGAGGGACGCCGGGCGTGTGGTCGCCGCGCGCGAGGCCACCTCCTGCTTCCGCCGCTTCTGGACGCCTCCACGAGTGCCACGGCACCTCCCCGACCCCCTCTCACTTCTCCCTCACTCGCTGCACTCCCTTCCCTCCCCTGTCCCTCTCCCCGCAGCACCACCGAATGGAGCCGTCGCCACCGTCGCCGTTGCCGTGGCCACCGGCCACCCCTCGCCCCGCCGATGAGTCCACGAGCTCCGCCTCGACGCCTTGAAGCTCCGCCACTCCGTCCTCCGCCCCCTCACCAAGCCACGCCCCGCCGAAAGCCCCCGAACGTCCTCACCGAGCTCGTCCCCAACCTCCCGCCGACGAGATCGCCTCCGCCACCCCGACTGCTCCGGTTCTCCCCCGAGCTCGCCGTTCGCTTCTCTGCACTCGCCGTGAGCCACTGATCCTCTCCCCCCTCACCGTTCTCGCTCTTGTGCACCGTAGCCACCGCACCTTGCTCGCCCGCACGGGCCACCGCTTGTGCTCGCCGCCGACGTATCTCCGGCCACCTATCGGTCCGGCCGTCGTGCTCAGCTCCCTCCCCGCGCCGCGTAGAGCACGTAGGTGCCCCGCACGGGCCACCCTGGCCACCGTAGCGTCGACCCCGAGCTCACCCGAGCTCCGGCGACCGCCAAGATCGACGCCGGTGATGACTCCGGCCATCCCAGGCCCAACCGCTGCCACCACTCGACGCGGACGAGTGCCCGCGTCCCGCAGATGCCCTCCGCCGGCCATTTGGTCGCCGGAGGAGGAATCCCGCAGCCGCCGCCGCGTCTGGCCTCGCCGGCGTCACGACGCCGGTGGGTTTGACCCCACCGACCAGGGGGTTTGACCTCCCCTCTGTCACTGACGCGTGGGCCAACCCCCACTGACACTCTAGTTAGTATTAGTTTAACACTAATTAACTTAGGTTAGTGAGTTAGTCACTGACGTGTGGACCCCACACGTCAGGTTTGACCTGGACGGCGCCTGTTGACCTGCTGAGGTCAGCATGACGCAACGCTGACGCAGTAATAGATTTTCTGGATTCAAAATAATTCAGAAAATTCCAGAAAATAGTGCAAACTTCTAAAAATCATATAAAATCAACCGTAGCTCAGAATGAAATAATTTATATATGAAAAATTATCAGAAAAATGCAATCTATCCATCTGTATCATTTTCATGCATGTCGAACTAAGTTATACCTGCTGTATAGGTGAAAACATGATAATGACATTATAGATGCTAAATATGGAGGTTGCATATGAACCCTTAGCTCATATGGACCTCATTTAAACTGTTGCTAGATGCATTAGTGTAAATCATAACATCCTTGACATGTCATAATCATGCATCATAATTGTTGCATTGCATTGATTGTGTTCTTCCTTGTTTGCCGGTGATTGTCCCCTCTCGATAAGCCGTGATTCCGACGATGAGTTCGATGACACCGATGAAGAACTATAATATCTTCAGAAGTGCCAGGCAAGCATAACCCCCTTGTTCATTCCGATACAATCCCACTCTCTCGCTCCTGCTCTCTTTACTGCATTAGGACAACAACGATTCAACTGTTACATGCTGCGGTAGTTGAACCCCTTATCCTCTGCATGACCTGTCATTGCCACAGTAAATAGATGAAACCCACTAGCATGAGTAGGAGTTGTTTGAGCCCGGATGTGGCTACTCATTCATGCTTGTTTGTCATGCCTGCTACTGCTTAGAGTTGAGTCGGGTCTGATTCATCGGGGATGAGTTGGAATGGTGATGAACATGTCCTACTGTGTGCGAGCTAAGTGTGTGAACACGATTTGGTAAAGGTAGCGGTGAGAGGCCATGTAGGAGTACATGGTGGGTTGTCTCATTGAAGCCGTCCTCAGGAACTGAGTTCTGTGTTTGTGATCCATGATACAGTTACTACCATGCATTGGGCCCGAAACCAATGGACCCTCTTGGCTTCTTAATCACCCTTGTCCTCTGTCCAGGAGTTGCAAGTAGTTTCTGGTGTTTGTAGTATGCTGGAGGCCGTGGGCAGCGCTGACCGGAGGGGTGGGCTGTGATGCGGTAGGCACGTGGCCGGGCATGCCGGGCGCCCGTTTGGTGTCTCGGAACCCTGCACACATCGTTCGGGGCCGTATGTGGAAACCTTGGCCGGACTCCCTGCGGATGGAACCTGAATAGGCGATAAACCTGGACTAGAGACTTGAGTGTTTAGGTAGGCTGTGGCCGACTCCCTCGCCAGGCTTCCGCTTGAAGGTTGCCGAGGTACACGACGTGTACATGGTGGTAAGTGGCGAGAGCGTGTGTGACGAAGTACACCCCTGCAGGGTTAACATCATCTATTCGAATAGCCGTGTCCGCGGAAATGGACTTCTGGGTTGCCTATAACAGTTCATAAACAAGTGAAAGTGGATACTCTAAAATGCGCAAGATAAGCGTGAGTGCTATGGACGGCGTTCTCGTAGGGAGACGGGAGCGGATCCATAGTGGAGTATTGATATGGTGAATATGTGGACTCGTGTGCGCCACCTCAAAAGAGTTGCTTGCAGTCGTAGTTCAGGATAGCCACTGAGTCAAAGCTGGCTTGCTGCAGTTAAACTCCACCACCACTTTGTTGATACCGATGCATATGTAGCTAGTTCTGATGTAAGTCTTGCTGGGTACATTTGTACTCACGTTTGCCTATTTTATGTTTTGCAGAGAGACGTCAGTCTCGCTAGTAGTTCCGTATGGACTTCGACGTTTAGCTTGATACCTCAGCTACGATCTTGTGCCCTCGGCAGGATCTGGTAGATAGTCAGGCTTCTCAGCCTTTTTCATTTGTAGATGTCTGTACTCAGACATGTTAAGCTTCCGCATGTGCTTTGACTTGTATGCTCTGAATGTTGGGTCATGAGACCCATGTTTGTAATATCTGGCTCTTCGGAGCCTAATGAATAAATACTCTGAGTCGTAGAGTCTTGTTGTGATGCCATGTTGTATTTGCACATATCGAGCATATTGTGTGTATGATTGAAATGCTTGGTATGTGTGGGATCCGACAATCTAGTTGTCTATCCTTAGCAGCCTCTCTTATGGGGAAATGTAGTCTAGTGCCTCCTTGAGCCATAGTAGTCCGCTACAGCCCGGTTCACCGGAGTCCTGCTAGCCCAGCACTACTGCTCTGGACACTTGACTGGCCGGCATGTGTTTCATATCGTTCCGGTGTCTGTCCCTTCGGGGAAATGTCACGCGGTGACATCCGGAGTCCTGCCTAGCCTGCTACAGCCCGGGTTCCCGGAGTCCTGTTAGCCCAGCGCTACAGCCCAGATTCGCACGCTGCTGACCGACACGTTCGATGTTGATTCATGTATGCCTGTCCCCATATGTTAGTGCCGCTTTGGGTTCACGACTAGCCATGTCGGCCCGGGTTCTCTGTCATATGGATACTAGCGACATTATCATATACGTGAGCCAAAAGGCGCAAACGGTCCCGGGCCATGGTAAGGCGACACCCGTGGGAATACCGTGCGTGAGGCCGCAAGGTGATATGAGGTGTTACAGGCTAGATCGGTGTGACTTAGAATCGGGGTCTCCGACAAAGTTAGTTTCATACTTGTTTCCGGTAAAGCAAACGTCAAGTGTGCGTAGAGTTGTATCGGTGGTCGATAGAACTTGAGGGAATACTTGTTCTGCCTTTAGCTCCTCGTTGGGTCCGACACTCTTATTTATCGAAGAAGGCTGCAAACGATCCCCTATACTTGTGGGTTATCAAACGACAGAGGCCCTGAATTATCAAGGATGTCGGCTTTATTATACGAATCATAATATATACATTGGTAGAAGTATGTACATCACAAGAGCTAGTGGCTGAGGTGTAATAAGGCCGAAGATGAGCAATGTTCCACGGCCGGCGAGTCTCCTCCTCAGATTTGCATGAGTCCTTGTGCTCTCGAACATCAGTGCGGTAGTAGGACCCGTTGTTCAGATTTTTGCTAACCACAAAGGGTCCTTCCCAAGGTGGGGACAACTTGTGCATGTCAGTTTGATCCTGGATGAGCCGGAGCACCAAATCTCCTTCTTGAAAGGTTCGGGTTTTAACCCGGCGGCTATGATAATGACGCAGATCTTACTGGTAAATCGCCGAACAAGCCGCCGCAAGGTCACGCTCCTCATCCAAAAGGTCAATAGCATCCTGACGTGAATTTTCATTATCAACTTCAACATAAGCCGCCACATGGGGCGAGTCGTGACAGATGTCACTAGGGAGAACCGCCTCTGCTCTGTAAACCAGGAAGAAAGGCGTGTAACCCATAAATCTGTTGGGGGTAGTATTGATACTCCATAACACTAAGGGAAACTCCTCCACCCAACAACTCAGCGTCCTCTGCAAAGGGACCATAAGCCGGGGCTTTATGCCTCTCAAGATTTCTTGATTGGCTCTTTCAGCTTGACCATTGGACTGGGGGTGGGCCACAGATGAAACATCAAGACGAATCACGTTGACAAAATTCTTTCATAGCACCTTTAGACAGATTAGAGCCATTATCAGTGATGATGTTGTGAGGGTATCCAAAATGGAAAATCACCTTTTTGATGAATTGAGCCGTCGTTGCTGCGTCGCACATGCTGACCGGCTCTGCCTCAACCCACTTTGTAAACTTGTCAACCGCCACCAAGAGGTGTGTCTTTTTGTCCTTGGATCTTTTAAAAGGTCCAACCATATCCAATCCCCAGACTGCAAACGGCCAAGTAATTGGAATCATCCTCAATTCTTGAGCCGGTACATGAGCCCGTCTTGAAAATTTCTGACAACCATCACATTTACTGACCAAATCCTCTGCATCAGCATGAGCCGTCAGCCAATAAAACCCATGACGAAAAGCCTTAGCCATGAGAGACTTAGAGCCGGCATGATGGCCACAATCTCCTTTATGAATCTCTCGTAGAATCTCACGGCCCTCCTCAGGAGAAACACAACGTTGAAACGCCCCTGTGACACTGCATCGATGCAACTCTCCATTGACAATAGTCATTGACTTACACCGCCGGGTTATCTGCCTGGCCAAAGTTTCATCTTCAGGCAACTCACCTCGGGTCATATAAGCCAAATATGGAACTGTCCAATCAGGAATAGCATAAAGAGCCGCCACCAACTGTGCCTCCGGGCCAGGAACAACAAGATCTTCCTCCGTAGGGAATTTAACTGAAGGATTATGCAAAATATCAAGGAAAATATTACGTGGTACCAGCTTACGTTGGGACCCTAGCCGGCTTAAAGCATCCGCCACCTCATTTTTCCTGCGATCAACGTGTTCCACTTGATAGCCCTTGAAATGACCAGTGCTACCTCTTGAGCATGTGTTGGTTTTCCCTTGAAGAGGAAAGGGTGATGCAGCAAAGTAGCGTAAGTATTTCCCTCGGTTTTTGAGAACCAAGGTATCAATCCAGTAGGAGACTACACGCAAGTCGCCTAGTACCTGCACAAACAAATAAGAACCTTGCAACCAACGCGATAAAGGGGTTGTCAATCCCTTCACGGCCACTTGCAAAAGTGAGATCTGATAAAGATAATAAGATAAATATTTTTGGTATTTTTGTGGTATAGATTGGAAAATAAAGATTGCAAAACAAATAGTAAACTAGAATTGTAGATTGGAAACTTATATGATGTAAAGTAGACCCGGGGGCCATAGGTTTCACTAGTGGCTTCTCTCAATATAGCATGTATTACAGTGGGTGAACAAATTACTGCCGAGCAATTGATAGAAAAGTGCATAGTTATGATGATATCTAAGGCAATGATCATGAATATAAGCATCACGTCCGTGTCAAGTAGACCAAAATGATTCTGCATCTACTACTATTACTCCACACATCCACCGCTATCCAGCATGCATCTAGAGTATTAAGTTCATAAGAACGGGGTAACGGATTAGGCAAGATGACATGATGTAGAGGGATAAACTCAAGCAATATGATATAAACCCCATCTTTTTATCCTCGATGGCAACAATACAATACGTGTCGTTTCCATTTCTGTCACTGGGATCGAGCACCACAAGATTGAACCCAAAGCTAAGCACTTCTCCCATTGCAAGAAAGATCAATCTAGTAGGCCAAACTAAACCGATAATTCGAAGAGACTTGCAAAGATATCAAATCATGCATATAAGAATTCAGAGAAGAATCAAATAATATTCACAGATAATCAAGTTCATAAACCCACAATTCATCGGATCTCGGCAAACACACCGCAAAAAGAGTTACATCGAATAGATCTCCAAGAAAATCGAGGAGAACTTTGTATTGAGATCCAAAGAGAGAGAAGAAGCCATCTAGCTAATAACTATGGACCCGAAGGTCTGTGGTAAACTACTCACACAACATCGGAGAGGCTATGGTGTTGATGTAGAAGCCCTCTATGATCGAATCCCCCTCTGGCAGATCGTTGGAAAAGGCCCCCAGATGGGATCTCACGGGTACAGAAGGTTGCGGCGGTGGAAAAGGTGTTTCGTGGCTCTCCCCGATGGTTTCAGGGTATAAGAGTATATATAGGCGAAAGAAGTAGGTCGATGGAGCTGCGAGGGGCCCACGAGGGTGGGGGACGCGCCCTCCTGCCTCGTGGCTTCCTCGCTGCTTCCTTGACGTCCACTCCAAGTTTCGTGGATTGCGTTTGTTCCAAAAAGGATCCTTGCGAAGGTTTCATTCCGTTTGGATTCCGTTTGATATTCCTTTTCTGCAAAACACTAAAATAGGCAAAAAACAGCAATTTGCACCGGGCTTTCGGTTAATAGGTTAGTCCCAGAAATAATATAAAAAGGTATATTAAAGCCCATTAAACATCCAAAACAGATAATATAATAGCATGCAACAATAAAAAATTATAGATACGTTGGAGACGTATCAAGCATCCCCAAGCTTAATTCCTGCTCGTCCTCGAGTAGGTAAATGATTAAACAGAATTTTTGATGTGGAATGCTACCTAACATAAATTTTCCATGTAATTCTTTTTATTGTGGCATGAATGTTTAGATCCAAAAGATTCTAGACAATGTTTTAATATTGACATAAAAATAGTAATACTTCAAGCACGCTAACCAAGCAATTATGTCTTATCAAAATAACATAGCCAAAGAAAGCTTATCCCTACAAAATCATATAGTTTTGCCATGCTTCATTTTCGTCACACAAAATGCTCCCATCATGCATAACCCCAATGACAAGCCGAGCAATTGGTTCATACTTTTTAACGCGCTTCAACCTTTTCAACCCTTACGCAATACATGAGCGCAAGCCATGGATATAGCACTATAGGTGGAATAGCATATGATGATGGGGGTTATGTGAGAAGACAAAAAGGAGAAAGTCTCACATTGGCGCGGCTAATCAACGGGCTATGGAGATGCCCATCAATTTATGTCAATGCGAGGAGTAGGGATTGCCATGCAACGGAAGCACTAGAGCTATAAATATATGAAAGCTCATCAAAAGAAACTAAGTGGGTGTGCATCCAACTTGCTTGCTCGCGAAGACCTAGGGCATTTTGAGGAAGCCCATCATTGGAATATACAAGCCAAGTTCTATAATGAAAAATTCCCACTAGTATATGAAAGTGACAAAATAAGAAACTCTCTATCATGAAGATCATGGTGCTATTTTGAAGCACAAGTGTGGAAAAAGGATAGTAACATTGTCCCTTCTCTCTTTTTCTCTCTTTTTTTGTTTGGACTTCTTTGGCCTCTCTTTTTATTTGGGCTTCTTTGGCCTCTTTTTTTAATTTTTTGTCCGGGGTCTCATCCGGACTTGTGGGGGAATCATAGTCTCCATCATCCTTTCCTCACATGGGACAATGCTCTAATAATGATGATCATCACACTTTTATTTACTCATAACTCAATATTACAACTTGGTACTAGAACAAAAATATGACTCTATGTGAATGCCTCCGACGGTGTACCGGGATATGCGATGAATCAAGAGAGACATGTATGAAAGAATTATGAAAGTGGATTTGCCACAAATACGATTTCAACTACATGGTCATGCAAAGCAATATGACAATGATGGAGCGTGTCATAATAAACGGAACGGTGGAAAGTTGCATGGCAATATATCTCGGAATGGCTATGGAAATGCCATAATAGGTAGGTATGGTGGATGTTTTGAGGAAGATATAAGGAGGCTTATGTGTGATAGAGCATATCGTATCACGGGGATTGGATGCACCGGAGAAGTTTGCACCAACTCTCGAGGTGAGAAAGGGCAATGCACGGTACCATAGAGGCTAGCAAATTGCGAGAAGGTAAGAGTGCGTATAATCCATGGACTCACATTAGTCATAAAGAACTCATGTACTTATTGCAAAAGTTTATTAGCCCTCGAAGCAAAGTACTACTACGCATGCCCCTAGAGGGATAGATTGGTAGGAAAAGACCATCGCTCGTCCCCGACCGCCACTCATAAGGAAAGCAATCAAAGAACACCCCATGCTTCAAATTTGTCACACAACGTTTACCATACGTGCATGCTACGGGACTTGCAATCCTCAACACAAGTATTTCTCAATTCCACAATTACCCAACTAGCATGACTCTAACATTACCACCTTTATATCTCAAAACAACTATCAAGTATCATAGTATTCAATGCACTCTATATGAAAGTTTTTATTATACCCATCTTGGATGCCTATCATATTAGGACTAATTTTATAGCCAAAACAAATTACCATGCTGTTCTAAAAGACTCTAAAAATAATATAAGTGAAGCATGAGAGATCAATAATTTTTATAAAATAAAACCACCACCGTGCTCTAAAAAATATAAGTGAAGCACTAGAGCAAAATTATCTAGCTCAAAAGATATAAGTGAAGCACATAGAGTATTCTAATAAACTCCGATTCATGTGTGTGTCTCCCAAAAGGTGTACAGCAAGGATGATTGTGGTAAACTAAAAATCAAAGACTCAAATCATACAAGACGCTCCAAGCAAAACACATATCATGTGGTGAATAAAAATATAGCCTCAAGTAAAGTTACCGATAGACGAAGACGAAAGAGGGGATGCCTTCCGGGGAATCCCCAAGCTTAGGCTTTTGGTTGTCCTTGAATTTTACCTTGGGGTGCCTTGGGCATCCCCAAGCTTAGGCTCTTGCCACTCCTTATTCCATAATCCATCAAATCTTTACCCAAAAGCTTGAAAACTTCACAACACAAAACTAAAAAAAAATCTCATGAGCTCCGTTACTATAAGAAAACAAACCACCACTTTAAGGTACTGTAATGAACTTACTTTTTATTTATATTGGTGTTAAACCTACTGTATTCCAATTTCTCTATGGTTCATACCCCCCGATACTAGCCATAGATTCATCAAAATAAGCAAACAACACACGAAAAACAGAATCTGTCAAAAACAGAACAGTCTGTAGAAATATGATTTGTTCGGATACTTCTGGAACTCCAAAAATTCTGCAAAACTAGGAAAACCTGGATAATTTTTATATTGATCTACTGCAAAAAGAATTAGTATTTTTACCACGTTCTGGTGAATTTTAACAATTATTTTCGTGAGCGTAATGTTTCTGTCTTTTACAGCAAGATCGCAAAGACTTCACCCAAGTCTTCTCAAAGGTTCTACTTGGCACAAACACTAATTAAAACATAAAACCACATATAAACAGAATCTAGATGAATTATTTATTACCAAACAGGAACAAAAATCAAGGAACAAAAATAAAATTAGGTTGCCTCCCAACAAGCGCTATCGTTTAACGCCCTAACTAGGCATTGATAAATTCAATGATGCTCACATAAAAGATAGCAGTTGAAACACGAAGAGAGCATCATGTAGCATATGAAAATCACATCTAAGTCTAACATACTTCCTATGCATAGGCATTTCATAGGAAAACAAATTAGCAAGACAAGCAAGATCTAGCATATGCAAGGAAGAAGAAAGAAACAATAGCAATCTCAACATAACGAGAGGTAATTTAGTAACATGAAAATTTCTACAACTATATTTTCCTCTCTCATAATAATTACATGTAGGATCATAAGAAAATTCAACAATATAGCTATCACAAAACATATTCTTAACACGATCCACATGTATGCAATGTTGACACTCTTCCAAAATAGTGGGATTAACATTAACTAAAGTCATGACCTCTCCAAACCCACTTTTATCAGGAACTTCATAAGATTGAACATTCTCCAAATATGTGGGATCTAAAGTTGACACTCTTCCAAACCCACTTTCAATATTATTGCAAACATTATTATCAATCTCATATTCATCATCGGACTTAAATAAATTTTCAAGATCATAAGAAGCACTATCACCCCAATCATGATCATTGCAACAAGTAGAGGACATAGCTAGCATCCTCAAGCTTAAGGTTTTGCATATTATTAGCACAATTTACATCAATAGAATTTATAATAAAATCATTGCAATCATGCTTTTTATTCAAAGATCTATCGTGAATCGCTTCATAAAGTAATTCATCACAATTTCCAGATTAACGAATTTCAAGCAAAACCCCATAAAGATAATCTAGTGCACTCAACTCACTAGCAATAGGTTCATCATAATTGGATCTCTTAAAGAGATTAGCAAGTGGATGAGGATCCATAAACTTTTAGCACGCGAAGATGCAAGCAAAAAGAAGGTACATGGTAACACAAGATCGAACGGAAGGAGGGCGAAGAAAAGGCAAAGGTTTACAAAAATTGTTTTAGAAGTGGGGGAGAGGAAAACGAGAGGCAAATGGCAAATAATGTAATGCGAGGGATAAGAGTTTGTGATGGGTACTTGGTATGTCTTGACTTGTGCGTAGATCTCCCCGGCAACGGCGCCAGAAATCCTTCTTGCTACCTCTTGAGCATGCGTTGGTTTTCCCTTGAAGAGGAAAGGGTGATGCAGCAAAGTAGCGTAAGTATTTCCCTCAGGTTTTGAGAACCAAGGTATCAATCCAGTAGGAGACTACACGCAAGTCGCCTAGTACCTGCACAAACAAATAAGAACCTTGCTACCAACGCGATAAAGGGGTTGTCAATCCCTTCACGGCCACTTGCAACAGTGAGATCTGATAAAGATAATAAGATAAATATTTTTGGTATTTTTGTGGTATAGATTGGAAAATAAAGATTGCAAAATAAATAGTAAACTAGAATTGTAGATTGGAAACTTATATGATGTAAAGTAGACACGGGGGCCATAGGTTTCACTAGTGGCTTCTCTCAAGATAGCATGTATTACGGTGGGTGAACAAATTACTGCCGAGCAATTGATAGAAAAGCGCATAGTTATGATGATATCTAAGGCAATGATCATGAATATAGGCATCAGTTCCGTGTCAAGTAGACCGAAACGATTCTGCATCTACTACTATTACTCCACACATCCACCGCTATCCAGCATGCATCTAGAGTATTAAGTTCATAAGAATGGAGTAACGCATTAGGCAAGATGACATGATGTAGAGGGATAAACTCAAGCAATATGATATAAACCCCTTTTTTTATCCTCGATGGCAACAATACAATACGTGTCATTTCCCTTTCTGTCACTGGGATCGAGCACCGCAAGATTGAACCCAAAGCTAAGCACTTCTCCCATTGCAAGAAAGATCAATCTAGTAGGCCAAACTAAACCGATAATTCGAAGAGACTTGCAAAGATATCAAATCATGCATATAAGAATTCAGAGAAGAATCAAATAATATTCATAGATAATCAAGTTCATAAACCCACAATTCATCGGATCTCGGCAAACACACCGCAAAAAGAGTTAAATCAAATAGATCTCCAAGAAGATCGAGGAGAACTTTGTATTGAGATCCAAAGAGAGAGAAGAAGCCATCTAGCTAATAACTATGGACCCGAAGGTCCGTGGTAAACTACTCACACATCATCGGAGAGGCTATGGTGTTGATGTAGAAGCCCTCCGTGATCGACCCTCCTCCGGCAGATCACAGGAAAAGGCCCCAAGATGGGATCTCACGGGTACAGAAGGTTGCGACGGTGGAAAAGGTGTTTCATGGCTCTCCCCGATGGTTTCAGGGTATAAGAGTATATATAGGCGAAAGAAGTAGGTCGGTGGAGCTGCGGGGGGCCCACGAGGGTGGGGGCGCCTCCTCCTGCCTCGTGGCTTCCTCGCTGCTTCCTTGACGTCCACTCCAAGTCTCCTGGATTGCGTTTGTTCCAAAAAGGATCCTCGTGAAGGTTTCATTCCGTTTGGATTCCGTTTGATATTCCTTTTCTGCGAAACACTGAAATAGGCAAAAAACAGCAATTTGCACTGGGCTTTCGGTTAATAGGTTAGTCCCAAAAATAATATAAAAAGGTATATTAAAGCCCATTAAACATCCAAAACAGATAATATAACAGCATGGAACAATAAAAAATTATAGATACGTTGGAAACGTATCAACCAACAATAGCATCAACCTCTCGGCGATAAGCTGCCATGAGTGGATCCTTGGAATCCCATGTTCCTGAAACATGTTGAGCCACTAAATCTGAGTCGCCAAAGCACCTCACCCGGCTTAGATTCATCTCTTTAGCCATCCGAAGACCATGGAGCAAGGCTTCATACTCAGCTGGATTGTTAGTACAAGGGAACATCAACCTTAAGACATAACAAAATTTATCACCTCGCGCGGAGGTCAAAATAACTCCAGCCCGCGAGCCTTCCAACTACCTGGATCCATCAAATTGAATAGTATGTGATATCCGACTTCTCCTCAGGCATCTGCAACTCTGTCCAGTCATTGATGAAATCCACAAGTGCTTGAGACTTGATAGATGTCCGAGGCATGTACTTCAAACCATGGGGTCCAAGCTCAATGGCCCACTTGGCTACCCGACCTGTGGCTTCTCTGTTTTGAATAATATCTCCTAAAGGAGCAGTACTGACCACAGTGATGGGATGACCAAAGAAATACTGCTTCAACTAATGACTAGCCATGAACACCCCATACACCAGCTTCTGCCAATGTGGGTACCTCTATTTGGATTCAATGAGTACCTCACTGATATAATAAACCAGCCGCTGAACCGGATATTCCTTGCCTGCTTCCTTCAGTTCCACAACAATTATCACACTGACGGCTCGGCTATTAGCAGCCACATATAACAGTAAGGGCTCCTTATCAATAGGAGCTGCAAGGATTGGCGGCTCAGCCAACTGTTTTTTCAATGCCCCAAACGCCTGATCAGCAGCATCACTCCAGGCAAAGCGATTTGTTTTCTTCATCATCTGATGCAGAGGGATAGCCTTTTCGCCCAACCGTCTTATAAACCGGCTTAAGGCCGCAATACGACCCGCCAGACGCTGGACATCGTTAATACACGCCGGCTTAGCCAAGGAAGTGATAGCCTTGATTTTCTCCGGGTTAGCTTCAATGCCTCTTTCAGAAACCAAAAAACCCAAGAGCTTGCCTGCTGGCACACCAAAGACACACTTGGCCAGGTTAAGCATCATCTTGTAGACCCGAAGATTGTCAAAGGTCTCTTTCAAATCATCTATCTAGGTATCCTTCTTCCTGGATTTCACAACAATATCATCCACATAAGCATGAACATTGTGTCCAATCTGATCATGAAGGCAATTTTGAACACATTGCTACCTCTTGAGCACTGCGTTGGTTTTCCCTTGAAGAGGAAAGGGTGATGCAGTAAAGTAGCGTAAGTATTTCCCTCAGTTTTCGAGAACCAAGGTATCAATCCAGTAGGAGACCACGCTCGAGTCCCACGCACCTACACAAACAAATAAGAACCTCGCAACCAACGCGATAAAGGGGTTGTCAATCCCTTCACAGTCACTTACGAGAGTGAGATCTGATAGTGATAAGATAATATTTTTGGTATTTTTATGATAAAAACTAAAAGTAAAGAAAGCAAAATAAACAAAGATAGAAATAGCTTGTTGACGGAAGATTAATATAATGGAAAATAGACCCGGGGGCCATAGGTTTCACTAGTGGCTTCTCTCAAGATAGCATAAGTATTACGGTGGGTGAACAAATTACTGTCGAGCAATTGATAGAATTGAGCATAGTTATGATAATATCTAGGTATGATCATGTATATAGGCATCACGTCCGTGACAAGTAGACCGACTCCTGCCTGCATCTACTACTATTACTCCACACATCGACCGCTATCCCGCATGCATCTAGAGTATTAAGTTCATAAGAACAGAGTAACGCTTTAAGCAAGATGACATGATGTAGAGGGATACACTCATGCAATATGATATAAACCCCATCTTTTTATCCTCGATGGCAACAATACAATACATGTCGTTTCCCCTACTGTCACTGGGATCGAGCACCACAAGAATGAGCCCAAAGCTAAGCACTTCTCCCATTGCAAGAAAGATCAATCTAGTAGGCCAAACCAAACTGATAATTCGAAGAGACTTGCAAAGATAACCAATCATACATAAAAGAATTCAGAGGAGATTCAAATATTGTTCATAGATAATCTTGATCATAAACCCACAATTCATTGGATCTCGACAAACACACCGCAAAAGAAGAGTTACATCAAATAGATCTCCAAGAGAATCGAGGAGAACTTTGTATTGAGATCCAAAGAGAGAGAAGAAGCCATCTAGCTAATAACTATGGACCCGAAGGTCTGAGGTAAACTACCCACACATCATCGGAGAGGCTATGGTGTTGATGTAGAAGCCCTCCGTGATCAATGCCCCCTCCGGCGGAGCGCCGGAAAAGGCCCCAAGATGGGATCTCACGGGTACAGAAGGTTGCGGCAGTGGAAATAGGGTTTTGGCTCCGTGTCTGATGGTTTGGGGGTACGTAGGTATATATAGGAGGAAGAAGTAGGTCGGTGGAGCTACGAGGGGCCCACAAGGGTGGAGGGCGCGCCTAGGGGGGTAGGCGCGCCCCCCTGCCTCGTGGCCTCCTCGGTGATTTCTTGACGTCCACTCCAAGTCTCCTGGATCATGTTTGTTCCAAAAATATCGGTCCCGAAGGTTTCATTCCGTTTGGACTCCGTTTGATATTCCTTTCCTTCGAAACACTGAAATAGGCAAAAAAACAGCAATTCGGGCTGGGCCTCTGGTTAATAGGTTAGTCCCAAAAATAATATAAAAGTGTATAATAAAGCCCATTAAACATCGAAAACAGAATATATAATAGCATGGAACAATAAAAAATTATAGATACGTTGGAGACGTATCACACATCGCTGATAAGTCGCTTGGGCACTCTTGAGCCCAAAAGGCATATAACTGTTGGGAACGTAGTATTTCAAAAAATTTGCCTACGATCACGCAAAATCTATCTAGGAGAAGCATAGCAACGAGCGGGGAGAGTGTGTCCACGTACCCTCGTAGACCGAAAGCGGAAGCGGTTAGTAACACGGTTGATGTAGTTGAACGTCTTTGCGATCCAACCGATCCAAGTACCGAATGCACGACACCTCTGTGATCTGCACACGTTCAGCTCGGTGTCGTCCCTCGAAATCTTGATCCAGTTGAGGCCGAGGGAGAGTTTCGTCAGCACGACGGCATGGTGACGGTGAGGATGAAGTTACCGGCGCAGGGCTTCGCCTAAGCACTATGACAATATGACCGAGGTGTAAAACTGTGGAGGGGGGCACCGCACACGGCTAAAGATCAACTTGTGTGTCTATGGGGTGCCCCCCTCCCCCGTATATAAAGGAGGGGAGGAGGAGGCCGGCCGGCCCTAGGGGGCGCGCCCAAGGAGGGGAGTCCTACTAGGACTCCAAGTCCTAGTAGGATTCCAGCAAGAGGGAGAGAAGGGGAAGGAAGGAGAGGGAGAGAGGGAGATGGAAAGGGGGCGCCGCCCCCTTCCCTTGTCCAATTCGGACTGCAAAGGGGGGCATGGCCTGCCCTGGCTGCCGTCCTCTCTCTCCACTAAGGCCCATCTCTGGTGCACGTTGGTCCTAAACAAACGGTTTTTTACCTCTTTCCGCGACGACATTTGGAACCGTCGCCAAGTGAGTGTGGGCGATAGGGGGGTCCTTCCCACACAACCCAGAAACCTTCGGGGATAGGGAGCCTTGATGCATACAGTTGTCCCTATATAACCGTTTCCGATATCTCGAATATCCCAAACGCTTCATCCTTGCTACTCGTTTGTGCTCGCATTGCCATCACAGTCGGAGTTTTGTGGTTCTGCCTAAAACCAGGCAGATTCCAGGCACGGGAGTTTTCCAGGCAGATTCTAGGCACGGAAGTTTTCCAGGCAGATTCTAGGCACGGGAGTTTTACGATGCCTGGCACATCACAAACAGTTCATGATTATAAAGCGTGTACGATGGGTAGACAATCACACACATTTAGTTTGCCCGCACCGTATGTGATAGTGTCTGGCATCACACACACTTTGCAAATGGCAACTGTGTGCATGCTTGCACACGTTTCCTCTCTGTGAACCATCTCGGATTATGGTATATATCGCAAACGTTTGTGTTTTACCAACCGTGTGTGCCGTAATGACCTGCACAACGTAATTTCGCCCTAATTTAATTGCTGCTATTTAAAATTATACCTAATTTAAACTTGAAAGTAGGCTATAGCTTTATTCATATTCATCAGGTTCAAACAACCAATGCATTATTCGATTGACAGGTACATATGTTTAAGAATTACATAAGCACCAAATAAAGAATGATGTACCAGGGTTCTATACTTGTACTATTACAGATGGTAAAGAAAGAGGCGACATACATTCCAGTTGCTGAACAAGGTGAAGCGGAATGGCCCTATTGTGCTCTCCTGGATGCAGAAGGCATGCAGGACTCTAGTCCAACCCCTTGTGATGGCCGGCCGCCAATCATGTAGTTTGAGAGATAATCTTGAGTAAACTGCTTCAGGATCCACTGCAAAATAAAAAAGATTCTGATATTGTCATCTAACACAACTCATTACGGGCTGTAAAAAGAAGGCTACAGGGTTCTTACTTACCATCCTGTAGTTCACTATTGTCTTGCATAAAGTGTAAGCAAATAGTTTGATTGACATCTTTTGACCCATTTTAATAACAATCTTTATCAGTTTCCTCACTTGATGCTGGTTCATGAATATCTCATTGCCCCATACGCAGAAAGGGTCGAAGTGTGGATCTTTAATTTGGCAATGATATATGTACCTAAAAGCACCAAGTTAATATTAGAAGCTAAACAACAATTGAAAAATGATGTAGTACAACACTCTCCATCCATCCCATTATATAAGATTTTATTACATGTATATCTAGACATCATCAGAACATTAAGTTAACACTCTTCCTTGTTGCTATCTAGCCAGGGATTGCATATTTAGTCATTCAGTACAATGCATGTTGCTAAACAACAATTGAAAAATGAAAAGGCATGTTAACTGCAATATCCTTAACAACAACCAAATATCGTAATTCATAGTGGTGTTGTTGAAACTGTTATTGATGAAATTGAACTGCACGACAAATAGTTGCACATATAGAGCATCAAATTGTGAAGAACTAAAATAAACAAGTCATAAGGACATCTCTAGGCGATCCTTAAAAAGTTAAAGGACTAAAACCCTTAGTGGATATATATATATATACTCCAGCAATTTTTGGCCTTTTCTAGTCGATCCCCTAAACTTAAGGTTGTAAACTTCAATTTGATCAAGTTCTAAGCAGGTTCAAGCGAAAGTAGCATGCATTCAAACATAAACATAGATAGTTTTGCATAACCAAACATAAAACATAAATTTAAACTAAGCTAAACTACTTTCGGTCGAAGTAGAGGTCGAGCCAATCCTTCCTTGTCATGTACGGTGTGCCGCGAGCCGGGTCCGGGACAGTACTGTCGTCTGGGTCGTTGGGGAAGGCACTCCTCCACTCGTCGACGTCGATCTCCTCGTCCTCGGGGCCCACCTCGACGCCCTCCGCACCGCCGCCACCTTCGACCTCGTCATCTGAGGAGAGCGCGATAACCTCGCCGCCCTCCGCGCCACTGTCCTCGCCGCCTTCGACCTCGTCATCGAAGGAGAGCGCGATAACCTCGCCGCCCTCCGTGCCGGGAAAGATCGCCCGTTCCGCCTCCACGAGCTCCGGGTGCTGCCGGCGGAGCTCTTGCATGTAGGCCTCGTCGGCGGCCTCAGCCTCGAGGCGCTCCCACGCCTCGCGGTCCTCCCACGCCATAGCCGAGCTCACCACCCCTGGCTCCAGCGGAACGAGGTGGATCAGACGTGTGCCGAAGGGGAAACTGAGCCTAGCCGCCGTGCCGTGGTAGCGGACCTGCCAACAGTCGTACTCCATGGCCGCGAGCTCGGCCATGTGGAAGCTACCGAGCCACCAGCGGGTGTGGGTCTCTCGATCTGTAATCTTGGTGACCCACGTCCCCCACCGCCGCTGCCGGACCCCGAGGTAGGACTTCGTCGGCTGTCGGGTCTGAGGGAGGACGGGGAAGTCCTCGAACCGGCGTAGGGGCGCGGCGGCGGGCGGATTGGGCCCGCGAAGGACGACGGGGACACCTCGGCGGCCACCTCGCCGGCGTCGGGCGAAAAGGCCGCGATAAACCTCTTTTTGGCCATTGGCTCCTCAAGCTCCCCGGCACACGGGCAGAGGTTGAGGATGGAGGCGTCGGCGATGGCGGTGACCTACCAATGGTTTCGAGGGTTCTGTGTGTCTGTGTGAGCGGAGGTTTTGGGGTGTGTGTGGAGGGGGGGCAATGTTGTGTTTGAGGAAATACTGCGGCAACTGAAAATTTTACTAGGCGGGAGTAACAAGGCGGGGCTACTAAAAATTTGGATCAAGGGCGAGCAGATATTTTTGAGATTGCGAGGGATGCAGAGGCGGGAGTAAAATGCCGGGGCTACTGAAAATTTGAATCAAGGGACTGAAGCAGAGCGGGAGTAACAGACATCGCACACGGTCCGCACATACTAATCATGTGCTATCAAACATTAAAACCTTCCAGGCGGAAGATATTTTCGAGATTGCGAGGGATGCAGAGGCGGGAGTTTTTGGGGAGTGAGCTAGTGTGCTTGACACACCGGCTGTGGACTATAGCCACGCACCTTCTCGCGTAAGCCATAGGCGTACTATACACCGATGGTGCTCCAAGATATTTTGTAGTACATCTCACACGGTTGGTGATAATAAACTGTGTGGGATCTACTTGATTTGAATTACAAAATGGGGTCACATCGGCAATGGACGCTGTTTGAATTGCTAGACCTTTTATCTGCAGTGAGCATGCAACTATATGTGTGTCGTAAAAGAATTGGAATTATTCAGGGTTCGTTTGGACATTTTATACAATAAACTTGTTTTCTAGCCATTTCACGTGCACAATTCAAAATTAAACTACATGCACATGCTCCGGTGCATACAAATTGGTTGAAAAATCAAATCTGTGTCCTTCAGTGCATGCTTAGGTCCCATGCAAGAAATGGGAATGAATTTTTCGGGGTTCGTTTGGCCTTTTTTATACATTAACTGGGTTTTCTAGGCATTTTATGTGCATACTTCAAATTTGAACTACAAGCACATGCTCCAATGCACCAAAGTTGGTTGAAAAATCACATGTGTGTCCTTGGCTGAATTTCTAGGTCCCGTGCAAGAGATGGGAATGAATTTCAAACACAAGGGCACTGTTGATTACCGGCAAAATGTTGAGATACCCGGTTTTTAAATTCTTGTAAATCCAAAACTCGTTTGAAATTCATGAAACTTGGCATGCTATCATGGAGCGGCATCAACATGCCGTGGTAAAAAAATTCCCATTTGGGGCAGGTTCGGGTATATGCTTCTCACAAACCAGAGCTTCTCACAACAAGCATGATGGTTTCGATAGGGAATGTCCGACCTTTGGGGACGAAACGATATCCATTGCCTCCTATTGCTTTCAAAAAAATTCTCGTGTCAACATAGAACAATAGGAGTGTTGTGTCAATTTTTTGGGATTTTTCGGGGTTCGTTTGGAGATTTTTATGCATTATCTGAGTTTTCAATGCATTTATGTGCATAATTCAAATTTGAACTACATGCACATGCTCCAATGCATATAAATTGGTTGAAAATCAAAAGTGTCCTTGGGTGCATGCTTAGGTCCCATGCAAGAGATGGGAATGAATTTCAAACACCAGGGCACCGTTGATTGCCGGCAAAATGTTGAGATGCCTGGTTTTTAAATTCTGGTAAATCCAAAAAACGTCTGAAATTCATGAAACTTGGCATGCTATCATGGAGTGGCATCAACATGCCGTGGTGAAAAAATTGTCCCATTTGGGGCAGGTTTGGGTATATGCTTCTCACAAACTAGAGCTTCTCACAACAAGCCTGATGGTTTCGGTAGGGAACGTCCCACCTTTGGGGACGAAACGATATCCATTGCCTCTTATTGCTTTCAAAAAATTTCTCGTGTCAACATAGAATAACAGGAGTGTTGTGTCAATTTTTGGGATTTTTCGGGGTTCGTTTGGATATTTTTATGCATTAACTGAGTTTTCTAGGCACTTTATGTGCATAATTCAAATTTGAACTACATGCACATGCTCCAGTGCATATAAATTGGTTGAAAAATCGCATGTGTGTCCTTGGGTGCATGCTTAGGTCCCATGCAAGAGACGGGAATGAATTTCAAACACCAGGGCACTGTTGATTGCCGGCAAAACGTTGAGATGCCTGGTTTTTAAATTCTGGTAAATCCAAAACTCGTCTGAAATTCATGAAACTTGGCATGCTATCATGGAGAGGCATCAACATGCCGTGGTGAAATTTTTGTCCCATTTGGGACAGGTTTGGGTATAAGCTTCTCACAAACCAGAGCTTCTCACAACAAGCATGATGGTTTCGATAGGGAACGTACCACCTTTGGGGACAGGACGATATCCATTGCCTCTTATTGCTTTCAAAAAAATTATAGTGTCAACATAGAACAACACGAGTGTTGTGTTTAATCTTGGAATTTTTTGGGGTTCGTTTGGCCTTTTTTATCCATTAACTTGGTTTTGTAGGCATTTTATGTGCATATTTCAAATTTGAACTACAAGCACATGCCCCAGTGCACCAAAGTTGGTTGAAAAATCACATGTGTGTCCTAGGTTGAATTTCTAGGTCCCATGCAAGAGATTGGAATGAAATTCAAACACCAGGGCACTGTTGATTGCCAGCAAAACGTTGAGATGCCTGGTTTTTAAATTCTAGTAAATCCAAAACTCGTCTGAAATTCATGAAACTTGGCATGCTATCAACATGCCGTGGTAAAAAAAATTCCCATTTGGGGCAGGTTCGGGTATAAGCTTCTCACAAACCAGAGTTTCTCACAACAAGCATGATGGTTTTGATAGGGAACGTCCCACCTTTGGGGACGATACGATATCCATTGCCTCTTATCACTTTCAATTTTTTTTCTAGTGTCAACATAGAACAACAGGAGTGTTGTGTCCATTTTTGTGATTTTTCGGGGTTCGTTTGGACATTTTTATGCATTAACTGGATTTTCTAGGCATTTTATGTGCATAATTCAAATTTGAACTACAAGCAAATGCTCCAATGCACTAAAGCTGGTTGAAAAATCAAATCTGTGTCCTTGGGTGAATTTCTAGGTCCCATGCAAGAGATGAGACTGAAATTCAAACACCAGGGCATTGTTGATTGCCGACAAAACATTGAGATGCCTGGTTTTTAAATTCTAGTAAATCCAAAACTCGTCTGAAATTCATGAAACTTGGCATGCTATCATGGAGCGGCATAACATGCTGTGGTAAAAAAATTGTCCCATTCGGGGTAGGTTCGGGTATACGCTTCTCACAAACCAGAGCTTCTCACAACAAGCATGATGGTTTCGGTAGGGAACGTCCCACCTTTGGGTACAAAATGATATCCATTGCCTCTTATTGCTTTCAAAAAAATTCTCGTGTCAAGATAGAACAACAGGAGTGTTGTGTAAATTTTTGGGATTTTCCGGGGTTCGTTTAGATATTTTTATGCATTAACTGAGTTTTCAATGCATATATGTGCATAATTCAAATTTGAACTACATGCACATGCTCCAGTGCATATAAATTGGTTGAAAAATCAAATTTGTGTCCTTGGGTGCATGCTTAGGTCCCATGCAAGAAATGGGAATGAATTTCAAACACCAGGGCACCGTTGATTGCCGGCAAAACATTGAGATGCCTGGTTTTTAAATTCTAGTAAACCTAAAACTTGTCTGAAATTCATGAAACTTGGCATGCTATCATGGAATGGCACCCGACATGCTGTGGCATTTTTCGTGTCCATTTTGAGAGAAGGCGCACTCGAATAATGACAGCCAACAAAGGCATTTTGAAAAAATAGCTGCCACTTTAATATCTCAAACGTTTGTAGAATTCAAACCATGTGTGTTCTTTTAACCATTCACGTGACGCCATGTGTCTTGGTTTTAATGGCTATAGGAGGTGCCGTGCGGACAGCTGCTTGACCTTGACTGAACGGGAGGCGTGCGCAGTCCGGTGCGCAGGCTAACCGAGAGGCGTGCAAGCTGTCCTCCAATTCACAGGCTCACCGGGAAGCGTGCGAGCTGTACGCTGCGCATGCTCACTGGGAAGCGAGCCCTTTGACTTCCATGGCCGCCCGCCTTCCTCTCCATTAATGGCGCCTGAGCCGCTGTTTAATACAGGCGGCCTTACTGTTCGCCTCCCATTCCCCTCCCTCCCACAGACCTCCACCAACGCCATGGCGCAGAACGATCATCTGCCACCAGTCTTCAAGTTTGGTGAAGTCGACTCCGAGCCGGAGGAGATAGAAAATAAGGAGGAATGGGGCCTCATGGACATGGCCCAGAACGAGCTGGCCGCGGCGGTTGCTGCCCCCGCTCCCGTCCCAGCTCCCATCCCCGCGCCCGCGCTAGCGACCATCCCTGTAGCATTGACGGGCTGGTCGCCGAGCACTATCGCAGAGCTGGAAGCCGCGGGTGCCAGCGAGGTCTCCGCGGACCCCCGCGAGCTCGTGTACATGCCAGCACCAGCGCCCGTGCCCGTGCTCATGCGCGCCCCTCCACCCACCGTGGCGCCGGCCCCCGTGCGTTTGGCTGCACCCGCCGCGCCCGTGCCCGTGCGCGCGCCCCCCTCAGTGGCATGGGATGCTGCCGTCGACCGCTACCTCTCAGCGGTGCCAGTTGTCGTCCTCCCGTGCCCCACCCATCGATCGCGCGATGACATGATGTTTGATTTACAAGTGAAGAACATTTTGTGCTGCCTTGAAGACTTCAACAACGGCGTCCCGGAGGACGACAACGACAACGACGGCACGCCGCCTCCGCCGCTGCCGCCGCCGGAAATATTTTTTGGGGGTTTAATACTGTATCTCGAATTCTCGATCATATGAATATAAATTTGCAGTGTGACTGAATGAAAGATATGGTTTGAACGAACTTGCATTTTTCTCTCTTAATATACATACTTATCAAACGATTTTTCTTTTGAAAAAAATGTCAATGGTTTTCAAATATAAAACACTCATCGCAAACATTTTAGTTAGAACACCCGGATGCAAACCGACAGCTTCCCCAGGAAGCCAAGGGAAAATGTGCCGAGCAGGATTTCTGCATCCCTTCGACGCAAACGGTTGTTTTGCATGACCCGTGTGCAACCACGTACAGACAATTGGGTAAGATTTGCATATCTGTCATTTTGGGTACGTTGCCATTTGTCAAACTGGAAAGATTGACATTTGTTTATCTAGTAACATTGCCATTTGTCAACCTTGTAACACTGCGATTTGTCAACATATGCAGCTAAAAATCACTAGCACTATCTAATTATTGCAACTAAAATCACTAGCACTGTTCATATGGACACCACTAGCAGGCGTGAGTTGATGGACGCATATGCAAATGTACCATTGATTACATACAACAAGTCATCATCCCACAACGACAACGAGGATACATGTTGGATTATAGATCATTTCCAACAAAACATTCTAGTAAAGTTTTTCTCACACAACAAATAACAAAGCGATGAAATGAACTTCAGCTCAACCACTCGTCAGCGTTGGAAACGCTTGCTTTGAACCATAAGTGATTCTCTGGGAAGGGCCAGCTACTGTCAATCTCGAGACCAACGCAGGACTGATCATCCAAGCTGAAGTGGCCTATGTTAGGACCGATATTGGGACGGTAGGGAAGCATAGCAATGTCCGAGGTATAGATACAGTTGCTTCTCATAAATGGTAGTAATGTTGTGTCAACAGCAGCTGGATCGTCTTCCACCATCATTGGATAGTTTTGTCCAAGGAAGAGCGAGTTTCCTCCAAGACTTTGAACCAGGGAGAAGGTGTTGGCGCTAGTACACTAGTATCCATCCCTAATACCCTGCAACGGATGTTGGAATAGGTCCGGAGAGTGCGACCATGCGAGAAAACACCTGCTTCCTTAGTAACATCAGCAGTACCCTATATACAGACAAGAAGAGGTGATCCATCATAATAAGTTGCCAGGCGCCACTGAGTATATGGGTCCAGCTCGTCCTCACGCTCATGATCATCAACATCTCATCTCCCCCTTGGTTATAAAAAATTTCAATCATAGGTGGTGGAATGTTCACAGGACCTTGGAAACACAAGAAGGTTAATTAATTAGTAAAGGGAAACTAGCTAACCCGCATGAATGTGGATGAAACAATTATAATTACGGTGGAAGACAAACGTACCAAAAGCATGATGATTCCATGCAAAAACAGTGCCACGAGTGGTGGCAACAAACACAAGACCCTCGTATTGAATTGCATCACGGTACTCATCCGTGTACAAAAATTGATTTTTGAGCAATACCCATCGAGGCGTGGAAGTAAGGAAGGCAACAAGCTTGTCGAAGATAGCAACAACTTCATAGTTCAAGTAATCCCAATAGCGGTTGGGAACTCGACAAATTGCTTTCTTCCGTAGACGACAATCACCATGATCGTATTTGAACTCACATAGAATACCGGTGTACTCAACCTTTGGGCAGTCGTCTGAGATTTTTGGGAGTGGAACCCGGTGACGAGTGTACACATTCACAAGTTCCCACTCGCAGTTGTACCAAATATAAACAACCCAATCTCCATTTGCGCCTGCCCAAGTCTTGCCCTCAAGCGATGGCATCTTAACATCATACATATCATTATCAAGCGGCATCAACTTGCACAAGGCGAGGCTTCCCTCGTCCCCGCGCCAGTCAGCAGGGTCACGATGAAGAAGATAGGGCAGATCAAACCACCCCTGGACCCTTGGGTTCCTTGTAATGATGTTATTAGTTGAGTCGAGAATGGTCTTGAACGAACCTGCCATGCTAGCCGAGGTGATGACGTCGCACCGATCAATGAGTTCCTCCACCACGTCATCTTTCAGATCGGGGCAAGAATAACGGGGTATTTTCTGGCCTATTCCCTCCATGGAGAAGATGATCAAACAATGGCAGAAGGAATGGTGAAGGCAAATGGAGGGAGGAAGAGCGTGTGACAGCAGTTCCAAATCGAGAGGGAAAGGCAAAGAGGCGGTGGACAGTTGCCATGGTACATAAAGAGGCGCCTGGGGAGCGAACGGTTGCCACAGAGGTCACACACTGACGACAAGGGCTGAGTGAACTGCATGCATATATCGCACACACCTTGATCTGGCTGACCGTTTCTTTTGTGTTGCCTAATCACAAACAGTTCATCCGAGTGAACCGTATGTTGTATATCGCACACACCTTCATCTGGCTGCTCGTTTCTTTTGTGTTGCCTAATCACAAACAGTTCATCCGAGTGAACCGTATGATGTGTATCGCACACGCCTTCATCTGGCTGCCCGTTTCTTTTGTTCCTCCTCATCGCAGACAGTTAATTGAACTGAACCGTATGCCGTTCATCGCACACGCAACTAAAACCTAAACCGTGTTTCATGCATCCGTCATCGCAAACGTTTTATACATTTCTGACGGTTTTCATACAACACTGTTTGCGATTATTGCATCGCACACAGTTTCTCGAAGAATCTCCGATCGTAGTGTCGCATTAGCAGCATCCTGCAGTAGTGCATGGTGGCCCATTAGTTCCCCCGGGGTTTCCGGTAACCCCTCCGGCACTCCGGTTTTACCCGAAACCATCCGGAACACTTCCGGTGTCCGAATAACATGGTCCAATATATCAATCTTTATGTCTCGACCATTTCGAGACTCCTCGTCATGTCCGTGATCTCATCCGGGACTCCGAACAACCTTCGGTCATCAAATCACATAAACTCATAATACAAATCGTCATCGAACGTTAAGCCTGCGGACCCTACGGGTTCGAGAACTATGTAGACATGACCGAGACACATCTCCGGTCAATAACCAATAGCAGAACCTGGATGCTCATATTGGCTCCTACATATTCTACGAAGATCTTTATCGGTCAAACCGCATAACAACATACGTAGTTCCCTTTGTCATCGGTATGTTACTTGCCCGAGAGTCGATCGTCGGTATCATCATACCTAGTTCAATCTCGTTACCGGCAAGTCTCTTTACTCGTTCCGTAATGCATCATCCCGCAACTAACTCATTAGTCACATTGCTTGCAAGGCTTATAGTGATGTGCATTACTGAGAGGGCCGAGAGATACCTCTCTGACAATCGAAGTGACAAATCCTAATCTCGATCTATGCCAACTCAACAAACACCATCGGAGACACCTATAGAGCAACTTTATAATCACCCAGTTACGTTGTAAAGTTTGGTAGCACACTAAGTGTTCCTCCGGTATTCGGGAGTTGCATAATCTCATAGTCATAGGAACATGTATAAGTCATGAAGAAAGCAATAGCAATAAACTAAACGATCATAGTGCTAAGCTAACGGATGGGTCTCGTCCATCACATCATTCTCTAATGATGTGATCCTGTTCATCAAATGACAACACATGTCTATGGCTAGGAAACTTAACCATCTTTGATTAACGAGCTAGTCTAGTAGAGGCTTACTAGGGACACTCTGTTTTGTCTATGTATCCACACATGTATCAAGTTTCCGATTAATACAATTCTAGCATGAATAATAAACATTTATCATGATATAAGGAAATATAAATAACAACTTTATTATTGCCTCTAGGGCATATTTCCTTCAGTCTTCCACTTGCACTAGAGTCAATAATCTAGATTACATTGTAATGATTCTAACACCCATGGAGTCTTGGTGCTGATCATGTTTTTCTCGTGGAAGAGGAACGGGTCTGCCACATTCAGATCCGTATGTATTTTGCAAATCTCTATGTCTCCCTCCTTGACTTGATCACGGATGGAGTTGAAGCGTCTCTTGATGTGTTTGGTTCTCTTGTGAAATCTGGATTCCTTCGCCGAGGCAATTGCTCCAGTATTGTCACAAAAGATTTTCATTGGACCCGATGCACTAGGTATTATACCTAGATCGGATATGAACTCCTTCATCCAGACTCCTTCATTCGGTGCTTCCGAAGCAGCTATGTACTCCGCTTCACACGTAGATCCCGCCACGACGCTTTGCTTGGAACTGTACCAACTGACAGCTCCACCATTCAATATAAGTACGTATCCGGTTTGAGACTTAGAGTCATCCGGATCAGTGTCAAAGCTAGCATCGACGTAACAATTTACGACGAGCTCTTTGTCACCTCCATAAACGAGAAACATATCCTTAGTCCTTTTCAGGTACTTCAGGATGTTCTTGACCGCTGTCCAGTGGTCCACTCCTGGATTACTTTGGTACCTCCCTACTAGACTTATAGCAACGCACACATCAGGTCTGGTACACAGCATTGCATACATGATAGAACCTATGGTTGAGGCATAGGGAATGACTTTCATTTTCTCTCTATCTTTTGCAGTGGTCGGGCATTGAGTCTAACTCAACTTCACACCTTGTAACACAGGCAAGAACCCTTTCTTTGACTGATCCATTTTGAACTTCTTCAAAACTTTATCAAGGTATGTGCTTTGTGAAAGTCCAATTAAGCGTCTTGATCTATCTCTATAGATTTTGATGCCCAATATATAAGCAGCTTCACCGAGGTCTTTCATTGAAAAATTCTTATTCAAGTATCGTTTTATAAAATCTAGAAATTCCGTATCATTTTTGATCAAAAATATGTCATCCACATATAATATCTGAAATGCTACAGAGCTCCCACTCACTTTCTTGTAAATACAGGCTTCTCCAAAAGTCTATATAAAACCATACGCTTTGATCACACTATCAAAGCGTATATTCCAATTCCGAGATGCTTCCACCAGTCCATAAATGGATCGCTGGAGCTTGCACACTTTATTTGCACCTTTTGGATCGACAAAACCTTCTGGTTGCATCATATACAACTCTTCTTTAATATATCCATTAAGGAATGCAGTTTTGACATCCATTTACCAAATTTCATAATCATAAAATGCGGCAATTGCTAACATGATTCGGACGGACTTAAGCATCGCTACGGGTGAGAAGGTCTCATCGTAGTCAACTCCTTGAACTAGTCGAAAACCATTCACAACAAGTCGAGCTTTGTAGGCAGTAACATTACCGTCAGCGTCAGTCTTCTTCTTGAAGATCCATTTATTCTCTATGGCTTGCCGATCATCGGGCAAGTCAACCAAAGTCCACAGTTTGTTCTCATACATGGATCCCATCTCAGATTTCATGGTCTCAAGCCATTTCACAGAATCTAGGCTCACCATTCCTTCCTCATAGTTCATATGTTTGTCATGGTCAAGTAACATGACTTCCAGAATAGGATTAGCGTACCACTCTATTTGTTGGGAATCGTAGCATAATTTTAAAATTTTCCTACGCTCACCAAGATGCATCTATGGAGTATACTAGCAATGAGGGGAAAGGAGTGCATCTACATACCCTTGTAGATCGCGAGCGGAAGCGTTCCAATGAACGTGGATGACGGAGTCGTACTTGCCGTGATCCAAATCACCGATGACCGAGTGCCGAACGGACGGCACCTCCACGTTCAACACACGTACGGTGCAGCGACGTCTCCTCCTTCTTGATCCAGCAAGGGGGAAGGAGAGGTTGATGGAGATCCAGCAGCACAACGGCGTGGTGGTGGATGTAGCGGGTCTCGGCAGGGCTTCGCCGAGCTTCTGCGAGAGGGAGAGGTGTAGCAGGGGAGGAGGGAGGCGCCCAAGGCTGTAATACTACTGCCCTCCCTCCCCCCTTTATATAGGCCCCCTGGGAGGGGGGCCGCCGGCCAAGATCCATCTGGAGGGTGGGGCGGCGGCCAAGGGGGTGCCTTGCCCCCCAAGGCAAGTGGGGCGCCCCCCACCCTAGGGTTTCCAACCCTAGGCGCAGGGGGAGGCCCATGGGGGGGCGCCCAGCCCACTAGGGGCTGGTTCCCTTCCCACTTCAGCCCACGGGGCCCTCCGGGATAGGTGGCCCCACCCGGTGGACCCCCGGGACCCTTCCGGTGGTCCCCGTACAATACCGGTAACCCCCGAAACTTTTCCGGTGGCCGAAACTTGACTTCCTATATATAATTCTTTACCTCCGGACCATTCCGGAACTCCTCATGACGTCCGGGATCTCATCCGGGACTCCGAACAACTTTCGGGTTTCCGCATACACATATCTCTACAACCCTAGCGTCACCGAACCTTAAGTGTGTAGACCCTACGGGTTCGGGAGACATGCAGACATGACCGAGACGCCTCTCCGGTCAATAACCAACAGCGGGATCTGGATACCCATGTTGGCTCCCACATGTTCCACGATGATCTCATCGGATGAACGATGATGTCGAGGATTCAATCAATCCCGTATGCAATTCCCTTTGTCAATCGGTATGTTACTTGCCCGAGATTTGATCGTCGGTATCCCAATACCTTGTTCAATCTCGTTACCGGCAAGTCTCTTTACTCGTACCGCAATGCATGATCCTGTGACTAACGCCTTAGTCACATTGAGCTCATTATGATGATGCATTACCGAGTGGGCCCAGAGATACCTCTCCGTCACACGGAGTGACAAATCCCAGTCTCGATCCGTGCCAACCCAACAGACACTTTCGGAGATACCCGTAGTGCACCTTTATAGTCACCCAGTTATGTTGTGACGTTTGGCACACCCAAAGCACTCCTACGGTATCTGGGAGTTGCACGATCTCATGGTCTAAGGAAAAGATACTTGACATTGGAAAAGCTCTAGCAAACGAAACTACACGATCTTTTATGCTATGCTTAGGATTGGGTCTTGTCCATCACATCATTCTCCTAATGATGTGATCCCATTATCAATGACATCCAATGTCCATAGTCAGGAAACCATGACTATCTGTTGATCAACGAGCTAGTCAACTAGAGGCTTACTAGGGACATGTTGTGGTCTATGTATTCACACATGTATTACGATTTCCGGATAACACAATTATAGCATGAACAATAGACAATTACCATGAACAAATAAATATAATAATAACCATTTATTATTGCCACTAGGGCATATTTCCAACACTATTTGCGGATCTTACTCTGATTGACCTACGAGGTTCAGTAGTAACTTGATCAAAAGTTCCAAAATCATCATCATTAGCTTACTCACTAATTGGTGTAGGAATCACTAGAATTGATTTCTGTGATGAAATACTTTCCAATAAGGGAGCAGGTACAATTACCTCATCAAGTTCTACTTTCCTCCCACTCACTTCTTTCGAGAGAAACTCCTTCTCTAGAAAGGATCCATTGTTAGCAACGAATATCTTGCCTTCGGATCTGTGATAGAAGGTGTACCCAACGGTCTCCTTTGGGTATCCTATGAAGACACATTTCTCCGATTTGGGTTCAAGCTTATCAGGTTGAAGCTTTTTCACATAAGCATCGCAGCCCCAAACTTTAAGAAACGACAACTTGGGTTTCTTGCCAAACCATAGTTCATTTGGTGTCGTCTCAACGGATTTAGATGGTGCCCTATTTAACGTGAATGCAGCCCTCTCTAAAGCATAACCCCAAAACGATAGCGGTAAATCAGTAAGATCCATCATAGATCGCACCATATCTAATAAAGTGCGGTTACGACGTTCGGGCACACCATTACGCTGTGGTGTTCCGGGTGGCGTGAGTTGTGAAACTATTCCGCATTGTTTTAGATGAAGACCAAACTCGTAACTCAAATATTCACCTCCATGATCAGATTGTAGAAACTTTATTTTCTTGTTACGATGATTTTCCACTTTACTCTGAAATTCTTTGAACTTTTCAAATGTTTCAGACTTATGTTTCATCAAGTAGAGATACCCATATCTGCTCAAAACATCTGTGAAGGTCAGAAAATAACGATACCCGCTGCAAGCATCAACACTCATCGGACCGCATACATCAGTATGTATTATTTCCAACAAGTCTGTTGCTCGCTCCATTGTTCCGGAGAACGGAGTCTTAGTCATCTTGCCCATGAGGCATGGTTCGCAAGCATCAAGTGATTCAGAATCAAGTGATTCCAAAAGCCCATCACCATGGAGTTTCTTCATGCGCTTTACACCAATATGACCTAAAAGGCAGTGCCACAAATAAGTTGCACTACCATTATTAAACTCATATCTTTTGGCTTCAATACTATGAATATGTGTATCACTACTATCGAGATTCAATAAAAATAGACCACTCATCAAGGGTGCATGACCATAAAAGATATTACTCATATAAATAGAACAACCATTATTCTCTGATTTAAATGAATAACCGTCTCGCATCAAACAAGATCCAGATATAATGTTCATGCTTAACGCTGGCACCAAATAACAATTATTCAGGTCTAAAACTAATCCCGAAGGTAGATGTAGAGGTAGCGTGCCGACGGCGATCACATCGACTTTGGAACCATTTCCCACGCGCATCGACACCTCGTCCTTAGCCAATCTTCGCTTAATCCGTAGCCGTATCCAACTGTGACCTATGCGCCTGTTTGATTACAGGAAAAAGGTTCGCCGAACTGTGTCCGGGGGTCCGGCCGGCCGCGCTCCCAACAACCAAGATGTAGATCCAGTCGGGGAGACGGGGGCCGATGTAGGAACAAAGCCGGACTACCCTTCGGCCGAGGGTTCGGACAATATGTCTGTTACCAACTCGAAAGTAGAGAGCGCCATGAATCATCGGCGCTGCAGGGCTATTTTACGAGACCCGAAGTTCTCGGATGAGGCATTTAATGCCTTTAGCTCGGGCGACGCATACATCCTCGAGACGGGCTTAGAAAAGCCACGAGGCAATATCTGACAGATGTGCAGGTAAGTTTTCTTTGTCAAAAAAGGATAGCCATATACCCGTAGCCCCCAAGACTGAAAGTAGTTGGCACAACTGATTTAAGGATTGTTGAACAACCAGGTCCTCGCAGAGAAGAATGGTTTGCTAGCCCAAGAGCTGGAGCAGTGTCGGGCGCAGCTAAAAGCTGCTACCGCCGAACTAGGAGACTTGAAGAAGTCATCCTATGGTATTGTTCCCTTCCACCAAGGAACAATAAGTGTGTACCCATTGCGCTAATGTTGCTTCTGATTTCGCATAATAGGGCCGTCTGATCAACTTGAAGAGAAGCTGAAGGTCGCCCAAGATGGAGAAAAAAGGCGAAAAGGCAACACGCCACAGGCGAGCGTGTGCTGACCCGCGTCAGAGATGAGAAAAACAAGCTACAGGATTCCAACACTGCATTGGGTGAAGAGTTGAAAGATGTTCGAGCCCAGCTAGCCGCTTCCGTGAAGGAGAACAAAAACCTGCGGGGCGGTATCTTCAGTATGTGTCCGAACTATTTGTGAATTAGCTCAGAGATAAATGGGACTGATATAGTCATGTTTGCAGGTGTACTGACGGGCCGTCCTGAAGAGGAGGTGTCCGGATCATCGAGTGATCTGCTGCAGAGGCTGTCACAAGTGCACGAGCATGCTCGGCTAGCCATGCGGAGCGTGGCTAAGGCCTTATGGCCGTCCGACTCCCCTCCAGGAAGTATGGAGGAGCTTATAGAGTTGTTCAAGGGAGCACGGCGGCGAATCCGACTATGGAAGATATCGGCCTGCCGAGAGGGTGCGTGGGAAGCCTGGGCCATGGTCAAAACGCAATATACCAAGCTGGACCCGAATCACATGGCCAGGGTTGGACCACTAGGGTCAAATGGGGAAGAAATTCCCGTTAGTTTAGTATATGACCAAGTAGAGGTGGCCGCCAAATATTCCCAACAGGATTGTAAGTTAGACCGCCTGTTGGACGGTATAGAGAGGGGAGTGTTTGAGTCCAAGTGACTGTGTATTTTCCTTGCCCTGTGTAACTCTAGCTGAATTGTATAGCATTTGTCATGGCAGACCTTTTCGCTTCAACCTCCGGACTCAAGGGTGCGGAGTGTTTCCGGATACCCTCACGGCCGACTAAGCCGGGGCATGACTGGAAAACTAGGCGTAGGGGTCATAGTTGCTTGAACAGACAAGTTGTATTCTGCTAGTTATGTTATATTATATTTGAGTCATAAGAAACATCTTCCAGAGAGAATAGTTCCGTTAAGGGTTCCTTTCCCTGGGTGTGCATGTATTAATATACATGTCCGAGTTGTGATGGAAAAATCACCGTTTATGTAACGTCTGGGGGTTACCAATGGAGTAATTGAAAAAATGTCTTTAATTCACCGACCGAATATTCCCTTAAGAACGCTAGCTTTCGGCTTCACCCAGTCTGAGGTACACATCCGGATGACCCGGCAGTAACAATCGCAGAGGTGCTCCCTTTATGCCCTAGCCGAACTAACGGGAACGTAGGGCATAAGCACAGGAGCCAGGCAACCCAGCTTGGCCAAAACTTAAGTCATATCGATGCATATAGTGGCGAAGAAAAGGAACATATGGAAGAACTCATATGTCAAGAGCTTGATGCTCGAAGAATTAATGATAAAAAGCTTCTGTCTAAGAAGCCCCCAGGTATAATGGACATACATATTTGAAATATGTATGTGTTAGCGGTGTGCGGTCTAGCCGTACCGAAACTTTAAAGTGAAGAGGAAAAAGGTAATCGGAAAAGAGAGAAAAATAATGGAAATTACAGGGGAGAAGGAGACGAACAAGGAGTTCGGAGCTAGGCATAGAATCTTCTGAGTCTGGACGCGTTCCAGGGGTTCGGCTCGAGGCGATTGTCTGATGCATCACGAAGACGGTACGCTCCTCCGGTAAGAACTTCGTCAATTATGAAGGGACCCTCCCATTTGGGCTTGAGCTTGTCCTTTTTCTTCTCCGGCAGGCGTAGGACGAGTTCGCCAACATTGTAAGTCTTGGCCCGTACTTCTCTGCTTTGGTATCTTCGAGCCTGCTGTTGATAGAATGCTGAACGGGCTTTTGCGACATCGCGTTCCTCCTCCAGGGCATCTAGGATGTCCTGCGATCGAGCTCAGCTTCTCTCTCTTTGTACATACGCACTCGAGGTGAGTCGTGAATAATATCGCAGGGCAATACGGCCTCTGCGCCATACACCATGAAGAAAGGTGTGTATCCGGTAGTACGGTTGGGCGTGGTCCGCAGCCCCCAGAGTACGGAGTCGAGCTCCTCTACCCAGTGCTTGCCTGATTCTTTCAAGGACCGCACTAGTCTAGGCTTGATGCCGCTCATAATGAGACCATTGGCTCGTTCGACTTGACCGTTGGTTTGTGGGTGATAGATGCAGGCATAATCGAGTTTAATACCCAGATTAGTGCACCAGGTTTTTACCTTGTCGGCTGTGAAATTGGAGCCGTTGTCGGTGATGATGCTGTGTGGGACACCATAACGGTGCACAACACCTGATATGAAGTCAATCACCGGGCCGGACTCAGCCGTTTTGACCGGTTTAGCCTCTATCCACTTAGTGAATTTGTCCACCATAACCAGCAGATATTTTTTCTTATGGCTTCCCCCTTTAAGGGGTCCGACCATATCCAGACCACAGACCGCAAAAGGCCAGGTAATGGGGATGGTTTGCAAGGCAGTTGGGGGCATGTGGCTTTGGTTGACGAAGAGCTGGCATCCGAGGCAGCATTGGACAAGGTCCTGCGCGTCCGCTCGGGCTGTCGGCCAATAAAACCCAGTGCGGAAGGCTTTGCTAACGAGAGCCCGAGCTGCGGCGTGGTGTCCGCCGAGGCCAGCGTGAATTTCCGCTAACAGTTGCCGCCCTTCTTCTTCGGAGATACATCTTTGAAGTACTCCGATTGTGCTTTTCTTGTAGAGCACTCTGTCGTGGACCTTGTAGGCCTTCGAACGCCTGACAATGCGACGAGCCTCATTCTAGTCGTCGGGAAGCTCCTTCCTATCGATGTAGGCCAAGAAGGGTTCAGTCCACGGGGCAATGACTGCCATAATGAGATGGGCCAATGGTGTTATTTTGGTGGCTGAGCCCCCGGTACAGTCTGTATGTTCGGGATTTGAGGTTGTGTTCGGATCTGAACTGTGGTTGCCGACCTCCCCTTGCCACACCACGGATGGCTTAATGAGCCTTTCCAGGAAGATGTTAGGTGAGACGGGGTCGCGCTTAGCGCCGATGCGAGCCAGGACGTCCGCTGCTTGATTGCTTTCTCGGGCAACGTGGTGAAATTCAAGTCCTTCGAACCGAGCCAACATTTTTAATACGACATTGCGATAAGCTGCCATCTTTGGATCTTTGGCGTCAAAGTCGCCGTTTATCTGAGATATTGCGAGGTTCAAGTCCCCGCGCACCTCCAGGCGTTGTATGCCCATGGATGTGGCCATCCGAAGACCATGCAGTAGGGCCTCGTATTCGACTGCGTTGTTGGAGTCTGTGTATAATATCTGGAGTACATACTGGACGACGTCTCCAGTAGGGGATGTTAATACGACTCCCGCTCCTAGTCCTGCCAACATTTTGGAGCCATCAAAATACATGACCCAATTTGAGTATGCGTCGTACTCTTTAGGGAGTTCGGCCTCTGTCCATTCGGCAACGAAGTCGGCCAGCACTTGAGATTTGATGGCTCGACGCGGCTTGTATGTTATGTCGAATGGAAGTAGCTCTATGGCCCATTTGGCGATACATCCTGTGGCATCGCGGTTGTTTATTATGTCATTGAGTGGGACCTCGGAAGCCACTGTGATTGAACACTCCTGGAAGTAGTGTCGTAGCTTGCGGGATGCCATGAAAACCGCGTACGCTATCGTTTGGTAGTGGGGGTACCGATATTTGCATGGTGTGAGGACAGTGGATACATAGTATATTGGCTTTTGAAGTGGGAATTTGTGTCCGTCCTGTTCTCGTTCGACGACGAGCACGATGCTCACCACTTGATGTGTTGCCGATATGTATAGCAACATGGGTTCACCTGCGTTTGGTGCGGCCAGGATTGGATTGCTTGCTAGGAGGGTCTTCATTTCCTCCAGTCCGGCAGTCGCCGCGTCTGTCCATTCGAAGTTATCCGTGTGCCGTAAGAGGCGATAGAGTGGTAGTGCCTTTTCTCCTAGTCTGGAGATAAAGCGGCTTAGTGCTGCCACGCATCCTGCCAGTTTTTGGACCTGTTTAAGGTCTGTTGGTGTAGCCAACTGTGAGAGAGCTCGGATTTTGGCCGGATTTGCTTCGATTCCTCTATTGGAAACTATGAAGCCCAGCAGTTTTCCAGCGGGGACGCCAAAGACACACTTCTCCGGGTTGAGCTTAATGTCATACGCCCGGAGGTTGTCAAACGTAAGATGTAAGTCGTCTATTAGTGTTTCGACATGCCTAGTCTTGATGACGACGTCATCAACGTAGGCTTCTACCATTTTGCCGATCTGTTTCTCCAGGCATGTTTGGATCATGCGTTGGTATGTCGCGTTGGCGTTCTTGAGCCCAAAGGGCATAGTATTGAAGCAGAATGGCCCGTATGGGATAATAAATGCTGTTGCAGCTTGATCGGATTCCTTCATTTTGATTTGATGGTATCCGGAATATGCATCGAGGAAACACAGTGAGTCGTGTCCTGCGGTGGCATCAATGATTTGATCAATGCGGGGAAGGGGAAAAGGATCCTTAGGGCAAGCCTTGTTGAGATCCCTGAAATCGACACATAGGCGCCAGGATTTATCTTTCTTTGGTACCATCACCAGGTTTGCCAGCCAGTCCGGATGCTTGATTTCTCTAATGAATCCGGCCTCGATGAGCTTGGCCAGCTCCTCCCCCATGGCTTGTCGCTTGGGTTCGGAAAAGCGCCGCAGTGTTTGCTTGACTGGTTTAAATCCCTTTAATATGTTGAGGCTATGTTCGGCCAACTTGCGTGGGATTCCTGGCATATCCGAAGGGTGCCAGGCAAATATGTCCCAGTTTTCGCGCAGGAATTCTCGTAGTGTGGCGTCAACTGTTGGGTTCAGTTGAGCTTCGATAGATGCTGTCTTCTTGGGGTCCGTTGGGTGGACCTGGAATTTGACTATTTCTTTTGCTGGTTTGAATGAGGTGGATTTGGGGCGTTTGTCGAGGATCACATCGTCCCTGTCCACTGTGGAGCGTAGTGTAGTTAATTCTTCAGCCGCGAGGGCTTCAGATAGCGCTTCCAGGGCCAGGGATGCGGTTTTGTTTTCAGCACGGAGTGCTATGTCCGGATCACTTACGAGAGTGATTATACCATTTGGTCCGGGCATTTTGAGCTTCATATATCCGTAGTGAGGTATAGCTTGGAAGCGTGTAAAAGCATCCCGCCCCAACAAGGCGTGATATCCGCTGCTGAAAGGGGCCACTTGGAAGGTTATTTCTTCGGACCGATAGTTCTCCGGCGTGCCGAATACCACGTCAAGTGTGATTTTGCCCGCGCACCGTGCCTCCCGACTAGGAATAATTCCCCGGAAGGTTGTGTTACTTTGTTTGATGCGGCTCCTGTCTATTTCCATTTTATGGAGTGTGTCCTCATAAATGAGATTTAGTCTGTTCCCGTCGTCCATGAGGACCTCGGTGAGTCAAAACCCATCCACGATGGGGCTGAGGACTAACACGGAGGGTGCTCGTACTGTTATGTACTTTGGTTCGTCACCGGCGTTGAATGTTATAGCCGTGTCGTTCCATGGGTTTATTACAGCAATTTGGCAGACTTCGTTGAGCTCGCGAAGTGCCCTTTTGCGCTTGTTATTTGAAGCGAATGTCTCAAAGACTGTCAATACTCTTGGGTCGTCGTCTTCTGGGGGGTGCAGTTCCGGGGTGTCCTTGATAAGGATGTCCTCGCCGCTCTTGGCTACCTGTCGTAGTATCCAACATGCTCTAAGGCTGTGGGTTGCCACGGTATCTGTTGTTGTATGTATTTTGCAGGGGCCATCGAGCCACCCCTCCAGAACGGTGCCGTGTCGTATAGCGGCTTTGTGTTTTTGACTGTTGGACTGGGCGTGCCACGAGGGTACACCCTTTTCGCCTGTAGGGGGAGTTGGGTTGGGGCTGATGGTTCCCAGCGAGCTGCCCGAGTTTCCCAGGCGCTCTCCATCGCGCAGTACTTTTGTACGATGGTTGCTAAGTCAGCAAATTTCAGTATGCGGCGGCGATTGATGGCGTTGAGGATTCCTTCATCCGCGCAATTTTTGCAGAACGTTGATATTGCGTCCTCGTCACGACAATCTTTTACCTTGTCCTTGACAAGGAGGAATCTGGCCCAGAAGTGGTGAACCTTTTCCTAAGACTGCTGTTTTATGCTCATGAGAGCCTCTATGTCCGGGTGGGTGGGTGGAATTAAATCCGAACCCCGACCTAACCGATTGTCTGGAGTCTGACGACCTTCTAGACTGGACAGTCCGGGTTCCGGAATATCTTCTGATTGTTCGGGACCGCCGTCTGATGCTATGTTCGGAGGGTTGGTCGCATCCTTTCGCGGGTGAGTATCCGGCTCTTCCTGAACGGCAATCTGAACATAGTCCGTCTTCGATATAGAAGAAGACTCGCCGTCCTGCTCCACGATTACCGCAATCTGGTGGGTGACCGGTGGAGTTTCGGTTTCTCCCTGATTGGTTTTAGGCCCGATCTGATCGTAATCGGTGGCGATTCCCAAAGCGGCGATGCGATCTAGGAGCTCGTTTAAGGACGAAAACTCAATCAGATCCATTTGCTTGGAGTGCTCGGAGTTGATGCGAAGGGGATTTTAGATGGCCCGGGAGGTCATCGTCGGCTCCGCGACCGAACGGGCGATCATAGTAAAGTCGCCCAGCCGGAGGGTTTGGCCCGGGGCCAGAACTACCCCGGCGGTAATGTTGTCTTTAATGACAAGGCGAGCCATCGAGCCTTTCATCGACGGCACAGTGGAACTCTCAATGAAAGTACCAATGTCGGTGTCAAAACCGGCGGATCTCGGGTAGGGGGTCCCGAACTATGCGTCTAGGATCGATGGTAACAGGAGACGGGGGACACAATGTTTACCCAGGTTCGGGCCCTCTCTATGGAGGTAATACCCTACTTCTTGCTTGATTGATCTTGATGAATATGAGTATTACAAGAGTGGATCTACCACGAGATCGTAATGGCCAAACCCTAGAAGCCTAGCATGTATGACTATGGTAATGTGCATATATCCTTTCCGGACTAACCCCTCCGGTTTATATAGACACAGGGGAGGATCTAGGGTTTACATGGAGTCGGTTACATGAGAAGGAATCTTCATAATTGGTCGCCAAGCTTGCCTTCCACGCCAAGTAGAGTCCAATCCGGACACGGGTGCAGTCTTCGGCCTTCATGTCTTCACAGCCCATCAGTCCGGCCCATGGATAACAGGCTGGACGCCCGAGGACCCCTTAGTCCAGGACTCCCTCACCCCCAACCCCAATCCGGCCTCCCCTATAGGAAAGGAGGGGCGTGCTACTTCTGAGCTGCATTGGGATTTCCTTGAAGAGGAAAGGATGATGCAGTACAATAGAGATAAGTATTTTCCTCAGTTAAGAACCAAGGTTATGAATCCAATAGGATAGCCACGCAAGACCTCGTTAACAATACCTACACACAGAATAACAAATACTTGCACCCAACGCAAACAAGGGGTTGTCAAGCCCTTGGTGGTTATTGTAAGGATCAAATCTTGTAGTGACAGATAGATAAACAAAAACGCATAATATAATAAAGTAAATGAAATTGCAGCATGGTATTTTTGGATTTTAATACATGATAAATATAGACAGGGGCCATACTTTTCACCAGAGGCTTCTCTCTTGAGCATAGTATACGGTGGGTGAACAAATTACTGTTGGGCGATTGATAGAAAAGAGAATAATGACGATATCCAAGGCAATGACCATGTATCTAGGCATCATGTCCGAGACAAGTAGACCGACTGCTGCCTGCATCTTCCACTATTACTCCACACATCGACCACTATCCAGCATGCATCTAGAGTATTAAGTTCATAAAGAACGGAGTAACGCCTTAAGCAAGATGACATGATGTAGACAAAGTAAACTCAATCAATATGAATAAACCCCATCATTTTATCCTTAATGGCAACGATACAAATACGTGTCATGTTCCCTTCTGTCACTAGGATTGAGCACCGCAAGATCGAACCCATCACAAAGCACCTCTCGCATTGCAAGATAAATTAATCTAGTTGGCCAAACCAAATCAATAGATCGGAGAGAAATACAAAGCTATAACAATCATGCATAAAAGAGTTCAGAGAAGACTCAAATAATATTCATGCATGGATAATCTGATCATAAACCCACAATTCATCGGATCCCAACAAACACACCGCAAAAAAATTACATCAAATATATCTCTAAGAACATCGAGGAGAACATTGTATTGAAGATCAAAGAGAGAGAGAGAGAGAAGAAGCCATCTAGCTACTAGCTATGGACCCGTAGGTCTATGGCTAAACTACCCACACATCATCGGAGGGGTAGCAAGGTTGATGTAGAAGCCCTTCGTGATCGATTCCCTATCCGACAGAGTGCCAGAAAAGGCCTCCAGATGGGATCTTGGAAGAACAGAAGCTTGCGGCGGCGGAAAAAGTGTTTTGGGTGGCTCTTTGTTGGTTTCCCGATTTTAGAGAATTTTTAGAGGCGGAATTAGGTCAAACGGAGCAAATGTGGGCCCACGAGGCACCAGGGCCACAGCTTCCAGTGCTAGAGCTAAAGCTGCTCAACTCACTGATGTCACACCACTCAATGCCCCCAGTGACAACAATGTTGCCTCGTAAGCAAAGGCCGGAGCTCCTAACCCCAGCCTTCATCACAATGTTGTCTTGTGATCAGAGGCCAGAGCCCCTGCCCACTGCTGAAGTGCTGCAACTTGTAACTGTTCTCAACTCCGGCCTACGCTATTGAGGATAATCCCGCCAATGATACACAAGGCAGTGATAATGCGGATGCCAAAAGAAGTCTCACTTCTAGGCTCTGGATTTCTCTTTCCATTTCCTATCCTTAGCGGTGGCTAGGGCAACTCTTCCCTCCAGGCTTCATCGGTGAGCCAGTGAATTTGCCATCCTTTTGTCCGCCTCGGTAACCCGTGGCAAAGAGGAGAATCCCGATGCGTGCACTCTGGTTTGTATTTTAGGTTAGGGATTTTTAACCCTCGTAGGTGTGGTGCTCGGACGGATGGCGGCGCTTCTTCTTTGAGTTTGTCTTCTGTGCTTTGATCCTCCTCGAGTTTGTCCATCTAGATATAGTCGATAGAACTTCACCATAGATTCCACCCGTCTTCTTGGGACGAGGCTAGGGTTTCTTGTCATATGACGAGATTTGATTCCATATGCTTCAGATTATTCAAGGGTTCAACGTCGACCACTGTGGCTCCAAGGTGTTGGTCCTTAGGGGCATGTGCACGAAAACTTCCCTGGAGGAAATATGCCCTAGAGGCAATAATAAAGTTGTTATTTATATTTCCTTATATCATGATAAATGTTTATTATTCATGCTAGAATTGTATTAATCGGAAACTTGATACATGTGTGGATACATAGACAAAACACATTATCCCTAGTAAGCCTCTAGTAGACTAGCTCGTTAATCAAAGATGGTTAAGTTTCCTAACCATAGACATGTTGTCATTTGATGAACGGGATCACATCATTAGGAGAATGATGTGATGGACAAGACCCATCCGTTAGCTTAGCATAATGATCGTTAAGTTTTATTGCTATTGCGTTCTTCACGACTTATACATATTCCTTTTACTATGAGATTATGCAACTCCCGAATACAGGAGGAATACCTTGTGTGTTATCAAACGTCACAACATAACTGGTGATTATAAAGATGCTCTACAGGTATCTCCGAAGGTGTTTATTGGGTTGGCATAGATCGAGATTAGGATTTGTCACTCCGAGTATCGGAGAGGTATCTCTGGGCCCTCTCGGTAATGCACATCATGATAAGCCTTGCAAGCAATGTGACTAATGAGTTAGTTGCAGGATGATGCATTACGGAACTTGAACTAGGTATGAAGATACCGACGATCGAATCTCGGGCAAGTAACATACCGATGACAAAGGGAATGACGTATGTTGTCATTACGGTTTGACCGATAAAGATCTTCATAGAATATGTAGGAACCAATATGAGCATTCAGGTTCCACTATTGGTTATTGACCGGAGAGGTGTCTCGGCCATGTCTACATAGTTCTCGAACCCGTAGGGTCCGCACGCTTAACGTTCAATGATGATTTGTATTATATGAGTTATGTGATTTGGTGACCGAATGTTGTACAGAGTCCCGAATGAGATCACAGACATGGCAAGAAGTCTCAAAATGGTCAAGAGGTAAAGATTGTTATATTGGATGATATTATTTGGACACCAGAAGTGTTTCAGAATGTATCGGGTACATATCGGAGTACCGGGGGGTTACCAGAACCCCCCGGGGGAAGATATGGGCCATATGGGCCATAGGAGGGAGGCACACCAACCCACATAGGGTGGAGCGCCCCCCACAAGGGAGGAGTCTGATTTCGACTAGGGGAGGGGGCGGCGCCCCCTTTCCTTCTCCCTCACTCTCTCCTTCCCCCTTCCCCCCTCCGATAAAAGGAAGGGGGGCGAATCCTACTAGGAGCCCAAGTAGGAC
Organism: Triticum aestivum; assembly: GCF_018294505.1. Classification (NCBI taxonomy): domain Eukaryota; kingdom Viridiplantae; phylum Streptophyta; class Magnoliopsida; order Poales; family Poaceae; genus Triticum; species Triticum aestivum. Next base: position 330,034,793 of record NC_057802.1, on the reverse strand, counting down.
TCCTCCTACTTGGGGTGCGCCTAGGGCCAGCCTCCTCCCCTCTCCCTCCTTTATATATAGGGGTGGGGTGCCTCTAACACACATCAATTGTTCCAGGCCGTGTGCGACGCCCCTCCACAGTTTACTCCTCCGGTCATATTCACGTAGTGCTTAGGCGAAGCCCTGCGCGGATCACTTCACCATCACCGTCACCACGCCGTCGTGCTGACGGAACTCTCCCTCGACACTTTGCTGGATCAAGAGTTCAAGGGACGTCATCGAGCTGAACGTGTGCAGAACTCGGAGGTGTCGTATGTTCGGTGCTTGATCGGTTGGATCGATAAGACGTTCGACTACATCAACCGCGTTAAGCTAACGCTTTCGCTCTTGGTCTACGAGGGTACGTGGACACATTCTCCCCCTCTCATTGCTATGCATCTCCTAGATAGATCTTGCGTGAGCGTAGGATTTTTTTTGAAATTGCATGGTACGTTCCCCAACAGTGGCATCCGAGCCAGGTCTATGCGTAGATGATATGCACGAGTAGAACACAAAGAGTTGTGGGCGATGAAAGTCATACTTTTTACCACCAATGACTTATTTTGATTCGACGGTATTGTTGGATGAAGCAGCCCGGACCAACCTTACATGACTGCGCTCATGAGATCGGTTCCACCGATAGACATGCAACTTGTTTTGCATAAAGGTGGCTGGCGGGTGTCTGCTTCTCCAACTTTAGTTGAATCGAATTTGACTACGGCCGGTCCTTGTTGAAGGTTAGAACAACAAACTTGACGAAACATCGTTGTGGTTTTGATGCGTATAAGAACGGTTCTTACTAGAAGCCCGTAGTAGCCACGTAAAACTTGCAACAAAAAACTAGAGGACGTTTAACTTGTTTTTGCAGGGCATGATGTGATATGGTCAAGACATGATGTGATATACGTTGTTGTATGAGATGACCATGTTTTGTAAAAGTTATCGGCAACTGGCAGGAGCCTTATGGTTGTCGCTTTATTGTATGAAATGCAATCGCCATGTAATTGCTTTACTTTATCACTATGCGTTGGAGGTAGTTGTAGAAGCAATAGTTGGCGAGACGACAATGACGCTATGATGGACATCAAGGTGTCAAGCCGGTGACGATGGAAATCATGACGGTTCTTTGGAGATGGAGATCAAAGGCACAAGATGATAATGGCCATATCATGTCACATATTTTGATTGCATGTGATGTTTATCTTTTATGCATCTTATTTTGCTTAGTATGGCAGTAGCATTATAAGATGATCCCTTACTAAAATGTCAAGGTATAAGTGTTCTCCCTGAGTATGCATTGTTGCGACAGTTCGTTGTGCCGAGACACCACGTGATGATCGGGTGTGATAAGTTCTACGTTCACATACAACAGGTGCAAGATAGTTTTGCACGTGCGGAATACTCGGGTTAAACTTGACGAGCCTAGCATGTACAGACATGGCCTTGGAACACTGGAGACCGAAAGGTCGAACGTGAATCATATAGTAGATATTATCAACATAGAGATGTTCACGATTGAAAACTACTCCATCTCACGTGATGATCGGACATGGTTTCGTTGATATGGATCACGTGATCATTTAGATGACTCGAGGGAAGTCTATCTAAGTGGGAGTTCTTAAGTAATATGATTAATTGAACTTAATTTATCATGAACTTAGTCCTGATAGTTTTTGCATATCTATGTTGTAGATCAATGGCCCGTGCTACCGTTCCCTTGAATTTTAATGCGTTCCTAGAGAAAGCTAAGTTGAAAGATGATGGTAGCAACTACACGGACTGGGTCCGTAACTTGAGGATTATCCTCATTGCTGCACAGAAGAATTATGTCCTTGATGCACCGCTAGGTGAAAAGCCCCCTCCCGCTAATGTAGACGCTTTGAACATCTGGCAGATGTGGTCTGATGACTACTCTATAGTTCTGTGTGCCATGCTCTACGGCTTAGAATCAGGACTTCAAAGACATTTTGAACGTCATGGACCATATGAGATGTTCCAGGAGTTGAAGTTAATATTTCAAGCAAATGCCGAGTTGAGAGATATGAAGTCTCCAACAAGTTCTATAGCTGCAAGATGGAGGAGAACAGTTCTGTCAGTGAACACATACTCAGAATGTCTGGGTATCATAACCACTTGACTCAGCTGGGAGTTAATCTTCAGATGATAGTGTTATTGACAGAGTTCTTCAATCACTGCCACCAAGCTACAAAGGCTTCGTGATGAACTATAATATGCAAGGGATGGATAAGACAATTCCCGAGCTCTTCGCTATGCTCAAAGCTGCGGAGGTAGAAATCAAGAAAGAGCATCAAGTGTTGATGGTTAACAAGACCACTAGTTTCAAGAAAAAGGGCAAGGGAAAGAAGGGGAACTTCAAGAAGAATGGCAAGCAAGTTGTCACTCCCGGGAAGAAGCCCAAGTCTGGACCCAAGCCTGAAACTGAGTGCTTCTACTGCAAAGGGACTGGTCACTGGAAGCGGAACTGCCCCAAGTATTTGGCGGATAAGAAGGATGGCAAAGTGAACAAAGGTATATTTGATATACATGTTATTGATGTGTACCTTACTAATGCTCGTAGTAGCGCCTGGGTATTTGATACTGGTTCTGTTGCTCATATTTGCAACTCGAAACAGGGGCTACGGATTAAACGAAGATTGGCTAAGGACGAGGTGACGATGCGCGTCGGGAATGGTTCCAAGGTCGATGTGATCGCCGTCGGCACGCTACCTCTACATCTACCTTCGGGATTAGTTTTAGACCTGAATAATTGTTATTTGGTGCCAGCGTTGAGCATGAACATTATATCTGGATCTTGTTTGATGCGAGACAGTTATTCATTTAAATCAGAGAATAATGGTTGTTCTATTTATATGAGTAATATCTTTTATGGTCATGCACCCTTGAAGAGTGGTCTATTTTTGTTGAATCTCGATCGTGGTGATACACATATTCATAATATTGATGCCAAAAGATGCAAAGTTGATAATGATAGTGCAACATATTTGTGGCACTGCCGTTTAGGTCATATTGGTGTAAAGCGCATGAAGAAACTCCATGCAGATGGACTTTTGGAATCACTTGATTATGAATCATTTGATGCTTGCGAACCATGCCTCATGGGCAAGATGACTAAGACTTCGTTCTCCGGAACAATGGAGCGAGCCACTGACTTATTGGAAATAATACATACCGATGTATGCGGTCCGATGAGTGTTGAGGCTCGTTGCAGGTATCGTTATTTTCTGACCTTCACAGATGATTTGAGCAGATATGGGTATATCTACTTAATGAAACACAAGTCTGAAACATTTGAAAAGTTCAAAGAATTTCAGAGTGAAGTGGAGAATCATCGTAACAAGAAAATAAAGTTCCTACGATCTGATCACGGAGGCGAATATTTGAGTTACGAGTTTGGCCTTCATTTAAAACAATGTGGAATAGTTTCACAACTCACGCCACCTGGAACACCACAATGTAATGGTGTGTCCGAATGTCGTAACCGTACTTTATTAGATATGGTGCGATCTATGATGTCTCTTACCGATTTACCACTATCGTTTTGGGGTTATGCATTAGAGACAGCTGCATTCACGTTAAATAGGGCACCATCTAAATCCGTTGAGACGACATTGTATGAACTGTGGTTTGGCAAGAAACCTAAGTTGTCATTTCTTAAAGTTTGGGGTAGTGATGCTTATGTGAAAAAGCTTCAGCCTGATAAGCTCGAACCCAAATCGGAGAAGTGCGTCTTCATAGGATTCCCAAAATAAACTGTTGGGTACACCTTCTATCACAGATCCGAAAGCAAGATCTTTGTTGCTAAGAATGGATCCTTTCTAGAGAAGGAGTTTCTCTCGAAAGAAGTGAGTGGGAGGAAAGTAGAACTTGATGAGGTAATTGTACCTTCTCTCGAATTGGAAAGTAGCTCATCACAGAAAACCGTTCCCGTGATGCCTACACTAATTAGTGAGTAAGCTAATGATGATGATCGTGAAACTTCAGATCAAGTTACTACCGACCCTCGTAGGTCAACCAGAGTACGTTCCGCACCAGAGTGGTACGGTAATCCTGTTCTGGAAGTCATGTTACAAGACCATGACGAACCTACGAACTATGAGGAAGCGATGATGAGCCCAGATTCTGCGAAATGGCTTGAGGCCATGAAATCTGAGATGGGATCCATGTATGAGAACAAAGTATGGACTTTGGTTGACTTGCCCGATGATCGGCAAGCCATAGAGAATAAATGGATCTTCAAGAAGAAGACTGACGCTGATGGTAATGTTACTGTCTACAAAGCTCGACTTGTTGCGAAAGGTTTTCGACAAGTTCAAGGAGTTGACTACGATGAGACCTTCTCACCCGTAGCGATGCTTAAGTCTGTCTGAATCATGTTAGCAATTGCCGCATTTTATGATTATGAAATCTGGCAAATGGACGTCAAAACTGCATTCCTTAATGGATTTCTTAAAGAAGAGTTGTATATGATGCAACCAGAAGGTTTTGTCGATCCTAAAGGTGCTAACAAAGTGTGCAAGCTCCAGCGATCCATTTATGGACTAGTGCAAGCATCTCGGAGTTGGAATATACGCTTTGATGAGGTGATCAAAGCATATGGTTTTATACAGACTTTTGGAGAAGCCTGTATTTACAAGAAAGTGAGTGGGAGCTCTGTAGCATTTCTAATATTATATGTGGATGACATATTGTTGATTGGAAATGATATAGAATTTCTGGATAGCATAAAAGGATACTTGAATAAGAGTTTTTCAATGAAAGACCTCGGTGAAGCTGCTTATATATTGGGTATCAAAATCTATAGAGATAGATCAAGACGCTTAATTGGACTTTCACAAAGCACATACCTTGATAAAGTTTTGAAGAAGTTCAAAATGGATCAGTCAAAGAAAGGGTTCTTGCCTGTGTTACAAGGTGTGAAGTTGAGTCAGACTCAATGCCCGACCACTGCAAAAGATAGAGAGAAAATGAAAGTCATTCCCTATGCCTCAGCCATAGGTTCTATCATGTATGCAATGATGTGTACCAGACCTGATGTGTGCGTTGCTATAAGTCGAGTAGGGAGGTACCAAAGTAATCCAGGAGTGGATCACCGGACAACGGTCAAGAACATCCTGAAGTACCTGAAAAGGACTAAGGATATGTTTCTCGTTTATGGAGGTGACAAAGAGCTCGTCGTAAATGGTTACATCGATGCTAGCTTTGACACTGATCCGGATGACTCTAAGTCTCAAACCGGATACGTATTTATATTGAATGGTGGAGCTGTCAGTTGGTGCAGTTCCAAGCAATGCGTCGCGGCGGGATCTACGTGTGAAGCGGAGTACATAGTTGCTTCGGAGGCACCGAATGAAGGAGTCTGGATGAATGAGTTCATATCCGATCTAGGTGTAATACCTAGTGCACCGGGTCCAATGAAAATCTTTTGTGACAATACTGAAGCAATTGCCTTGGCGAAGGAATCCAGATTTCACAAGAGAACCAAACACATCAAGAGATGCTTCAACTCCATCCATGATCAAGTCAAGGAGGGAGACATAGAGATTTGCAAAATACATACGGATCTGAATTGGCAGACCCGTTGACTAAGCCTCTTCCACGAGCAAAACATGATCAGCACCAAGACTCCATGGGTGTTAGAATCATTACAATGTAATCTAGATTATTGACTCTAGTGCAAGTGGGAGACTGAAGGAAATATGCCCTAGAGGCAATAATAAAGTTGTTATTTATATTTCCTTATATCATGATAAATGTTTATTATTCATGCTAGAATTGTATTAACCGGAAACTTGATACATGTGTGGATACATAGACAAAACACAGTGTCCCTAGTAAGTCTCTACTACACTAGCTCGTTAATCAAAGATGGTTAAGTTTCCTAATCATAGACATGTGTTGTCATTTGATGAACAGGATCACATCATTAGGAGAATGATGTGATGGACAAGACCCATCCGTTAGCTTAGCATAATGATCGTTAAGTTTTATTGCTATTGCTTTCTTCATGACTTATACATATTCCTTTGACTATGAGATTATGCAACTCCTGAATACCGGGGGAATACCTTTTGTGCTATCAAACATCACAACGTAACTAGGTGATTATAAATATGCTCTACAGGTATCTCCGGAGGTGTTTGTTGAGTTGGCATAGATCGAGATTAGGATTTGTCACTCCGAGTATCAGAGAGGTATCTCTGGGCCCTCTGGGTAATGCACATCATGATAAGCCTTGCGAGCAATGTGCTTACTGAGTTAGTTGAGGGATGATGCATTACGGAATGAGTAAAGAGACTTGCCGGCAACGATATTGAACTAGGTATGAACATACCGACGATCGAATCTCGGGCAAGTAACATATCGATGACAAAGGGAATGACGTATGTTGTCATTACGGTTTGACCGATAAGGACCTTCGTAGAATATGTAGGAACCAATATGAGCATCCAGGTTCCGCTATTGGTTATTGACCGGAGAGGTGTCTCGTTCATGTCTACATAGTTCTCGAACCCGTAGGGTCCGCACGCTTAACGTTCGATGACGATTTGTATTATATGAGTTATGTGATTTGGTGACCGAATGTTGTTTGGAGTCCCGGATGGGATCACGGACATGACAAGGAGTCTCGAAATGGTCGAGAGGGAAAGATTGATATATTGGATGATAGTATTCGGACACCGGAAGTGTTCCGGAATGTATCGGGTACATATCGGAGTACCGGGGGGGTTATCGGAACCCCCCGGGGGAAGATATGGGCCATAGGAGGGAGGCCCACATAGGGGTGGCGCACCCCCCACAAGGGAGGAGTCCGATTTGTACTAGGGGAGGGGGCGGCGCCCCTTTCCTTCTCCCTCACTCTCTCCTTCCCCCTTTCCCCCTCCGATAAAAGGAAGGGGGCGAATCCTACTAGGAGCCCAAGTAGGACTCCTCCTACTTGGGGCGCGCCTAGGGCTGGCCTCCTCCCCTCTCCCTCCTTTATATACAGGGGTGGGGGTGCCTCTAACACACATCAATTGTTCCAAGACGTGTGCGGCGCCTCCCTCCACAGTTTACGTCTCCGGTCATATTCACGTAGTGCTTAGGCGAAACCCTGCATGGATCACTTCACCATCACCGTCACCATGCTGTCGTGCTGATGTAACTCTCCCTCGACACTTTGCTGGATTAAGAGTTCGAGGGACGTCGTCGATTTGAACGTGTGCAGAACTCGGAGGTGTCGTATGTTCGGTGCTTGATCGGTTGGATCGAGAAGACGTTTGACTACATCAACCGCGTTAAGCTACCGCTTCCGCTTTTGGTCTATGAGTGTACGTGGACACACTCTCCCCCTCTTGCTGTTATGCATCTCCTAGATAGATCTTGCGTGAGCGTAGGAATTTTTTTGAAATTGCATGCTACGTTCCCCAACATTCCCGGCTGTCATCGACAAGGTCAAGTTGGCTCTGGTAGGATAGCGGCGACAATGACAAGTCGGTGACTCATTTTGACGATGGTAGTGCTCATTTGGTGGTCTCAAAATCTTGATGTAAATATTATGTTTGAGGTGCTTTGTACTTCGGTGAACTTTGATAATAGATTTGGATCATTTGTGCAAAATAAAAATCTCACTTTTACTTGTTCATTCTCAATTATGCGTTGAATTATCTAAAAGGCGAAGTCTGTATATATGTTGGGGAACGTAGTAATTTCAAAAAAAATCCTATGCACACCCAAGATCGTGGTGATGCATAGCAACGAGAGGGGAGAGTGTTGTTCACGTACCCTCATAGACCGAAAGCAGAAGCATTATGACAACGCGGTTGATGTAGTCGTACGTCTTCACGATCGACCGATCCTAGCACCGAATGTACGGCACCTCCGTGATCTGCGCACGTTCAGCTCGGTGACGTCCCACGAACTCACGATCCAGTAGAGCTTCGAGGGAGAGCTTCGTCAGTACGACAATGTGATGACGGTGATGATGAAGCTACCGGCGCAGGGTTTCGCCTAAGCACTACGACGATATGACCGAGGTGGATTATGGTGGAGGGGGGCACCGCACACGGCTAAGAGATCAATGATCAACTTGTGTGTCTATGGGGTGCCCCCCTCCCCATATATAAAGGAATGGAGGAGGGGGAGGGCCGGCCCTCTACTATGGCGCGCCCTGGGGAGTCCTACTCCCACCGAGAGTAGGATCCCCCCCTTTCCAAGTAGTAGGAGTAGGAGAGAAGGAAGGGGAAGAGAGAAGAGAAGGAAGGAGGGGGCGCCGCCCCTCCCCCTAGTCCAATTCGGACTAGGCCTTGGGGGGCGCGGCCTGCCCTAGGCAGCCCCCCTCTGTCTCCCCTAAAGCCCAATAAGGCCCATATACTCCCCGGCGAATTCCCGTAACTCTCTGGTACTCCGATAAATACCGGAACCACTGAGAACCTTTCCGATGTCCGAATATAGCCTTCCAATATATCGATCTTTACGTGCCGAACATTTCGAGACTCCTCGTCATGTCCCTGATCTCATCCGAGACTCCGAACAACCTTTGGTACATCAAAACACATAAACTCATAATACCGATCATCACCGAACGTTAAGCGTGCGGACCCTACGGGTTCGAGAACTATGTAGACATGACCGAGACTCATCTCCGGTCAATAACCAACAGCGGAACCTGGATGCTCATATTGGCACCTACATATTCTACGAAGATCTTTTATCGGTCAAACCGCATAACAACATACGTTATTCCCTTTGTCACCAGTATATTACTTGCCCGAGATTCGATCGTCGGTATCTCAATACCTAGTTCAATCTCGTTACCGGCAAGTCTCTTTACTCGTTCCGTAATGCATCATCCCACAAGTAACTCATTAGTTACATTGCTTGCAAGGCTTATAGTGATGTGCATTACCGAGAGGGCCCAGAGATACCTCTCCGACAATCGGAGTGACAAATCCTAATCTCGATCTATGCCTACTCAACAAGTACCATCGGAGACACCTGTAGAGCACCTTTATAATCACCCAGTTACGTTGTGATGTTTGGTAGCACACAAAGTGTTCCTCCGGTATCCGGGAGTTGCATAATCTCATAGTCATAGGAACATGTATAAGTCATGAAGAAAGCAATAGCAACATACTAAACGATCAAATGCTAAGCTAATGGAATGGGTCAAGTCAAATGACAACTCATGTCCATTCTCTAATGATGTGATCCCGTTAATCAAATGACAACTCATGTCCATGGCTAGGAAACTTAACCATCTTTGATTTAACGAGCTAGTCAAGTAGAGGCATACTAGTGACACTCTGTTTGTCTATGTATCCACACATGTACTAAGTTTCCGGTTAATACAATTCTACCATGAATAATAAACATTTATCATGATATATGGAAATATAAATAACAACTTTATTATTGTCTCTAGGGCATATTTCCTTCAGTCTCCCACTTGCACTAGAGTCAATAATCTAGTTCACATCGCCATGTGATTTAACACCAATAGTTCATGTTACCATGTGATTAACACCCATAGTTCACATCGCCATGTGACCAACACTCAAAGGGTTTACTAGAGTCAGTAATCTAGTTCACATCGCCATGTGATTAACACTCAAAGAGTACTAAGGTGTGATCATGTTTTGCTTGTGAGAGAAGTTTAGTCAACGGGTCTGTCAAATTCAGATCCGTATGTATTTTGCAAATTTCTATGTCTACAATGCTTTGCACGGAGCTACTTTAGCTAATTGCTCCCACGTTCAATATGTATCTGGATTGTGACTTAGAGTCATCCAGATCGGTGTCAAAGCTTGCATCGACGTAACTCTTTACGACGAACTCTTTATCACCTCCATAACCGAGAAATATTTCCTTAGTCCTCTAAGGATAATTTTTTACCGTTGTCCAGTGATCTACTCCTAGATCAAAATTGTACTTCCTTGCCAAACTCAGGGCAGGGTATACAATTGGTCTGGTACACAGCCTGGCATACTTTATAGAACCTATGGCTGAGGCATAGGGAATGACTTTTATTCTCTCTCTATCTTTTGCCATGGTCGGGCTTTGAGTCTTACTCAACTTCACACCTTGCAACACGGGCAAGAACTCTTTCTTTGACTGTTCCATTTTGAACTACTTCAAAAACTTGTCAAGGTATGTACTCATTGAAAAAACTTATCGAGCGTCTTGATCTATCTCTATAGATCTTGATGCTCAATATGTAAGCAGCTTCACCGAGGTCTTTCTTTGAAAAACTCCTTTCAAACACTCTTTTATGCTTTCCAGAAAAATCTACATCATTTCCAATTGACAATATGTCATTTACATATACTTATCAGAAAGGTTGTAGTGCTCCCACTTACTTTCTTGTAAATACAGGCTTCTCCGCAAGTCTGTATAAAGCTATATGCTTTGATCACCTTATCAAAGCGTATATTCCAACTCCGAGATGCTTGCACCAGTCCATAGATGGATCGATGGAGCTTGCACAATTTGTTAGCATCTTTAGGATCGACAAAACCTTTTGGTTGTATCATATACAACTCTTCTTTAAGAAATCCATTAAGGAATGCAGTTTTGACATCCATTTGCCAGATTTCATAAAATGCGGCAATTGCTAATATGATTCGGACAGACTTTAAGCATAGATACGAGTGAGAAACTCTCATCGTAGTCAACACCTTGAACTTGTCGAAAACCTTTTGTGGCAATTCGAGCTTTGTAGATAGTAACACTACTATCAGTGTCCGTCTTCCTCTTGAAGATCCATTTAATCTCAATGGCTTGCCGATCATCGGGCAAGTCAATCAAAGTCCATACTTTGTTCTCATACATGGATCCCATCTCAGATTTCATGGCCTCAAGCCATTTTGCGGGATCTGGGCTCATCATCGCTTCCTCATAGTACGTAGGTTCGTCATGGTCAAGTAACATGACCTCCAGAACAGGATTACCGTACCACTCTGGTGCGGATCTTACTCTGGTTGACCTACGAGGTTTGGTAGTAACTTGATATGAAGTTTCATGATCACTATCATTAACTTCCTCACTAATTTGTGTAGGAATCACTGGAACTGATTTATGTGATGAACTACTTTCCAATTCAGTAGTAGGTACAATTACCTCATCAAGTTCTACTTTCCCCCCACTCACTTCTTTCGAGAGAAACTCCTTCTCTAGAAAGGATCCATTCTTAGCAACGAATATCTTGCCTTCGGATCTGTGATAGAAGGTGTACCCAACAGTCTCCTTTGGGTATCCTATGAAGACACATTTCTCCGATTTGGGTTCGAGCTTATCAGGTTGAAGCTTTTTCACATAAGCATCTCAGCCCCAAACTTTAAGAAACGACAACTTTGGTTTCTTGCCAAACCACAGTTCATATGGTGTCGTCTCAACGGATTTAGATGGTGCCCTATTTAACGTGAATGCAGCTGTCTCTAATGCATAACCCCAAAACGATAGTGGTAAATCGGTAAGAGACATCATAGATTGCACCATATCTAATAAAGTGCGGTTACGATGTTCGGACACACCATTACACTTTGGTGTTCCAGGTGGCGTGAGTTGCGAAACTATTCCGCGTTGTTTCAAATGAAGACCAAACTCGTAACTCAAATATTCTCCTCCATGATCAGATCGTAGAAACTCTATTTTCTTGTTAGGATGATTTTCCACTTCACTCTGTAATTATTTGAACTTTTCAAATGTTTCAGATTTATGTTTCATCAAGTAGATATACCCATATCTGCTCAAATCGTCTGTGAAGGTAAGAAAATAACGATACCAGCCGCGAGCCTCAACACTCATCGGATCGTATACATCAGTGTGTATTATTTCCAATAAGTCAGTTGCTCGCTCCATTGTTCCGGAGAATGGATTCTTAGTCATCTTGCCCATGAGGCATGGTTCGCAAGCATAAAGTGATTCCAAAAGCCCATCAGCATGGAGTTTCTTCATGCGCTTTACACCAATATGACCTAAACGGTAGTGCTACAAATAAATTGCACTATCATTATTAACTTTGCATCTTTTGGCATCAATATTATGAATATGTGCATCACTACGATCGAGATTCAATAAACCATGCACCTTGGGTGTATGACCACAGAAGGTTTTATTCACGTAAACAGAATAACAATTATTCTTTGACTTAAATGAATAACCATATTGCAATAAACATGATCAAATCATATTTGTCGGTGTTCTGGGAACGGAGGTCCCCAGACTTGCCTGCCTGCGGCCCACGGCGTGGCTATGCTAGCAGGCCGTACGGCCCATCTTCATTGACAAGGCGTTCAAGACCCTCGCGAGGGGCCAAGCCTCGCGGGGCAGACGGTGCAAGACCTCCTCAGGAGCGGCCACGCTCGGTAGGCTCGCGAGGAGTGGAGATATCAAGGCGGGGCAAACCTCACGAGGCTCTCGTGACATGAGCAATGACGATCGACACCAGGTGGGCGCCAGCGCGCACAGCGTCCTTGTTTCCTCTTTGGTGCTAAGGAGGCAGGCGCAGGCGCGGAGTACCGAGGCATCAGGCAAAGGTTTCCATATCGGTGCAACGTGACCGAAGACCAGCAGGACGGCAAGACGAAGGTCACCATGGAGCCCAAGACGGCATCACCACCAGAGCCTTTTGCAGGCGAAGACCACTTTTGTTAGGATAGCTTGTACTAGCTGTCCCCTTTCAAAATTGCCCGCCGTTGTTGGCTCCCTTCCCGCTCAATATTTGGGGAGAGGACCAGGGCCTATATAAGTAGAGCTAGCCACCACCGTAGGGGAGGACCCATTCAGAGGCATCTCACCCACACAAGTTCGTCGAGCACAAAAACACCTCAACCTCAGGAGGCTGTTCTTCCCCTTGTACTGTTCGTCATCAGCCCAAGAGGCAATCCACCACCACCACACTGGAGTAGGGTATTACACCGCAACGGTGGCCCGAACCAGTATAAATCTCGTGTCTTTCTACGTTGCGAGTTCGTCGAGTTGGTCCGCGAGATCTTAGCGAGCTAGCGCGTAGATCGATAGGAGGGAAAGAACTTTGCGCCCACCCCAGAGTTCAAACCTTAAGTGTTTTGCTGGAACCCGAGATCCGACATTTCGCGTGCCAGGTAGGGGTGCGCCGGAGCTTCTTCTCCGCCAATCGACTTGCCGACGCTCCGCGGCCACGATGTCCAGCGACCCAAGGGCTGACTCCGACCGCTGGGCAGCCTGGCCGGCCTGGGCGGCGCCACCTGCCCATGAAGACCTCAGCCCCGCGCTCCAAGGGGCTCGAGCGCCGCCCAACGCAGCGGGGCGCGGCCGACATGGCGGGACGCCGTCCGCCCTCACCCCACGACAAGCACGGGCCGCTGCAAGGGCCGCAAGCCACGCCGCAGCAATGGTGCCGCACACACGGCGGGAGCAGGCGAACATGCGGGCAGCGCTCACAGTGGCGCGAGAGCTGCTAAGGTGCCGGCTGATGGAGAGCGGCCGGGATGCATTGCTGGAACGCGTCGCCGAGCTGCTGGATGCGACGGCATCAGGAGCACCGCCGTTCTGCTATCAGCTTCCTTCTCAGGCCGCTACGGGATCTCACAGCAGGCCTCGCCGCAACCACACGCCCTCAGGTGTGCCTGGGGGCTTCGTCGATACCAGCACGGTCGGCGGTGCCGAGAGCCCCGTCGCCCTCGTGCCGCCTGCGGCAAACATGGGTGCAAGCGTCACCCCCATGGTCTCGGTGAGATGTCACGCCACCATCCTCAGGACGCCACGCTGGGCCGGGCAATGTGGAGTGTGGGGCACTACGGCGAGGTGTTCGGGGTAACAGCCCCGGAAGCCTACCTGCCCCGCATGATGGATCAGGAGTACGCGCCGGAGGACGACCCTGGGTTGTTCCTTGGAGAAGATTGGGAAGAAGGGGCGCTAGAAGTTGAAGCCTTTCAGGAACCGACCGGTAACCGCAACGACCGCGCCTGCAACAACAGCTACAGGGTACCGCTAATCTCTCAGGAGCAAGCTTACGCTAACCATGGGCTGCTAGTGAACCAGGTCATAGCCTCGGCAGACGACCCTGGCGCAGCAACACCCCTTCCGCCAGGGGAAACTCGCTGGGGGCTGCGCGGAGGGAGCCAGGAGCAGGGCCCCTCCCCAGGTCGCGCGAAGCCAGGCAACACCCGGAGGTAGGCCCTCTGCCGGGGAGGCGACAGCGAGCCCTCCCCCGGCAGAGGACCCATGGTCGCCGAGGGCGCCGCTGGCGTCCCCTTTCCCCCCTTTGCGTCGTCCTGGTTGCCGGTCGGCTCAAAGGTGGTCGAGGGTGGTGCAAGGCGGGGCCCTCGACTGGCGATATGAAGAAAGGCCGGTGCCTGTGAAGAAGGCCCAGTGCCTGTGAAGATCGCGGCCTGTGACACTCTCACGTAATAATGAGTGGGGCTGTACACGCCCCGGAGTCTCAGGGGTGCCGGCCTCAGGCCCTGGGGCTCCCTCCCACGCCTAGTGGCAGCACTTAGCTCTGCGCTGGTGAGAAGACAAGAAGACTAGACTAGGTTGCTTTGGATCTCTTTTCTGTAGCCTTGCCTCTTGGTTTTGGATTTAAGTTGAAGTCGAGCTTTTGTCGATGCGTGCGGGGGGTGCATTTTCTCGTTCAAGTGATTTCTTGCCATCTGGTTCTTGCCTTGTTCTGGAGCTTGCGCTCGCCGCCTCCCCCTCGTGGGCCCCTCGCGAGCGGGGCTAGGCACAGCACGCGCGCCACGCGCGCCGATCGGCGCAGGAACCTCGCGAGGCCCACTCGGGCGGGTCAGCAGACCCTTCAGGAGCCCCGTGGCGGCTCTCGACCTTACAATCCGATTCAGGGCCTGCCCCAGCTAAGGTAAGCCGTAGCGGCAAAAACTTGCCGTCAGACTCATGACCGACCAAAACGCACCCTCAGTTCAGCATAAAGGAGCAGAAATCATGATTTGTTAACATGAGGGGCTCCCCCTCCCAAAATGCTCTCACAATCTTTAGGGGACACGCCCGAGTTTTTGCATACAGGGTGAAGCAATAAAGGAATGAGGAACTAGCCAGATATGTCGCTCGCCGCATCCTCCGCGTCGTCTTCAGACGCGCCGCTCGTGTCGCTGTCGCCATCGTTGACGCCGCCACCACCGTCACCAGCGTCGGCGTCCCCATCAGCGACCACGTCGCCTCCGTCTGCGGCGACCACCACCGTGTCATCCTCTGAAGTGAAGGCCCTGACCAGCGCATCCACATTGTCCTCTACCCACCGCGCCTGGTCGCCCCAAACGACCGTAGGTACGGGAGCGATGGCAGCGTCGAAATCAAAGTCGGGGTTGGTGTTCAGGAGATGGCCGAAGACACGGGAGAAAGCGCGCTCGAGCAGGCCGCGACTCCTTTCTTACACGAGCCTGCGAGCTTCGTCAAATTGGGCCTCCAGGCGTGTCACCACACGAACCTGAGGATGGGGGGCGTTCGCGTCACAGACATGGCCTAGGGCAGTGTTGGCCCTGTTCCGAAGATCCTGAAGCATGGGAGCGTGAACGCGCTCCAGCGTCTGCCTCTCCAGCACTTCCTCCCTGTTTTGCCGCGCGATGGCCTCGGCGTCATCAACTCGTTTATGAAGCAAAAGCAGCTCGGCGCGGGCGGAGGCCAAGTCCGCCTGCGCCGTGGCCAAGGCGGCAGCCGTGCCCTCCCCACATCTCTCCGCCTCGTCTAACCTGGGCCTGAGAGCGGCGGTCCTGCCCGCCGCCTTAGTTCCTGCAAGCTTCAGCTTCAGGTCGTACCGACCTTCAAGATCCGCGCGAACCCGGCCACCTGGCGATCGACTTCCTCCTGGACCTTGGCCTCGCGAGCCCCGACGGCATCTTCCGCCTAAGCAACTTGACGCTCCCTCGTCTCCAGTTGTTCGAGCTCAAGGCTGCGCTCCACGGCTTCCAGAGCCAGCGCCTCCTCACGCCTCCGGACCTCCTCTTCTTCTGCGAGCGTCCCCCTCACCGATGCAAGGGCGGCTCTGCGCGCCTCCACGCGCTCCAAGCTTGGAGCTCCCACGCGCGCTTCTCTGTAGCCTCGCGACGATAGTCAGCCTCGCGAGCCTCCTCCAAGGCCCGGGAGCAAGCCTCACGGGAAATCTTGAGGGACGCCTCAGCCTTCGCATTGTCAAGATCACGCTGGTAGCGGCCAAGGTTGATGGCCACCCTCAGCTTACGCCATTCCTCCACCAGCCGAAGACCTTCAGCCTCAAGGCGCGAGTCGACACCTGTGAGTTCTTCGCCGAGTCGGC
The DNA here is from genome assembly GCF_018294505.1 of Triticum aestivum. NCBI lineage: Eukaryota > Viridiplantae > Streptophyta > Magnoliopsida > Poales > Poaceae > Triticum > Triticum aestivum. The sequence goes on along the minus strand of NC_057802.1, from coordinate 330,018,529 downwards.
TCATCGCGTCCATCGCCTTCTGGAAGAGCTCATGACGAACGATGCTCCGCCCGCGTTCCAACTCCAAGGCACGCCCCACATCTTCCTCTGCCACGGGGGCTGTGGGCGGGGCGTTAAGCGGCGCACCCCCTCTCAGCAGGGGGCTGGGGGCTGGTGCCGCTCCAGGTACTGGTCCGACCTCACGAGGGGCCCTAGCTGAATGGGGCCTGTTGCTTGAGGAGGAGCTAAAGGTCGAAGCCAACCAATTGTTGTCCATAACCAGAGGAGGAGACCGGGGAACGCCTGCCAGGCTCCAAGCCAGACCGTGCAGGAAGGGCAACGAAGCCACAGATTCGAGGCTCCATGAAGGCGAGCGCACCCACTCGGCCGGCCCGGCTCCAGGCGCGGCATGCAGGCTCGAGGTGCACAAGGCCAACGGGGGTGCCGAGGAAGGTGAGGATTGCTTCTCGGAAGGCTCAACGGCCCTGGCAGAAGGGGTCTTGAAGAGCCAGCGTCAGGAAGGAAAGCAGCAATCAAGAAACCGCAAGGTGCAGTACTTACTCGTCGACGGCGAGGTACTTTCGACGCTTCAATGGCCCGAAGATACTGCTGCCGCCCGGAGACCCTTTCCTGTTGCGGAGTTCCTCGAAGTCCACGCAAAGCCGGCCGAAGCGCTGAACGTGGCGGCCAGTGCGAGGTGCAGCCGGAGAAGCGCCCGAGAGAACAGCTCCAGGAGTGCTTGGCTGCGGGGAACAGTCGAGCGCAGTCTCGCCGCGACCTCTCGAGGCCCCTGGAGTTTCAGCCTCGGGAGCCACATGCTGCGTCGCCTCGGCGACCGACATCCCAGAATCGCGGGTTCCAGAGGACGACGCCCCAGGAGCCCCAGGCGGCGTCCACACATCAGCACTCGAGCCGCCAGTATCTTGCTGCGCTCGCCCCCCCTGCACCCGCGTTCGGGGCGAGCTCGGCGCCGGCAGTGAGAAAGGGAACCATGCAGACAGGGTTCTCGCGGGACCCCACCAGGCCGTCCGGACGCAGCCCCCACTCGTCAAAGGGAGGCATGCTCCCGGCAAATTCATCCTTGTTCTTGCAGCGATACAGCAGACAATTCTTCCCAGGCAAGTCATCCGGCAAAGGGACACCCGTCAGGACCTTGAGCACCATTTGCCGCGTCCCGAGAGGGAGCCCGGACTCCTGAAACCTCATATGGTCCTGACTGTTGAGCAAGGTCCACATTGGGCGAGAGTGGCGCTGAAGCGGAGCGATCCGGCGCTTGATGAATTCCTTCACCACCATAGGCGCAGTCACGCCGCGGTCCTTCAACCTCCTCAACCTGAACCAGACGGGAGCAAGACGGGGGCTCGCGAGCCTCTCATGGCTCCAGCCGGAGTGGGAAACGGCAGGCGCAGACGGGGCGTTGAGCAGGGGGCTGAGCTCACCGGCGTCGACAAACACCCACCGTGTCCGAAACTCGCTCGTGGATGGAGGAAGCTCGAAGTCGATCCCCGCGCCCGCTGTCGCGGCCACGGCCTGGAAGCTCACGCACCCCGAGCTTTGCCGGGGAGCAATCAGATGCAATGAGAAGAAATGGCGGAGGAGGGCCACAGAAGGGGCAATGCCAACCATGGCTTCCCACACATAGGCAAAGACGGCCAGGAGAGTCATGGATTGAGGGTCGAGATGCAGCATGTGGATCTGATAATGCTCAAGCACCGTGTTGAAGAAGGCGGAGAAGGGAGGAAGCAGGCCAGCCCAAAGGGCGTCGATAAAGATTGGGACCTCGGTGGCTGCCCGGGCAGTGCGAGCGCGAGACGCAGGCCAAGGCACCGTCTTCCCCCACTCGTTGAAGCTGGAAGCGAGCATTGGATGCACCTTGTCCATGGCCTCGTCGTTAAGCACCAAGGATCGACCGACCGCAGGCTCGACGGCAGGAGGCGCACTCAGCGAGGACAGGGGGCTTCTTCCCCTTGTCTGCTTGTTTTGGCGCCATGGCGATGGAGCGGGCAGGAGGCAGGTCGGATTGGAGAGGAGAAGCAGAGTCTCGAGGAAGCAGAGAGATTGGGGAAGCAAGGCGCGGGCGACGGAGGAATAACTGCATAGGTTGCGGGGGCCAAGTAGCTAGGCGGATTCTAAGGCAGCGTGGGGAAGCGGAGACGCCCACGTCCAATCAACCACCACGCGTCAACCGAGGCCGCAGGCTTTTGGAGCCTGCGGCGCTCCGTACTTGACCTTTGGCTTCGCCTCGAAGCCAAGCCCGAGCGCGCCTTGGGCCCGGGGGCTACTGTCGGCGTTCTGGGAACGGAGGTCCCCAGAATTGCCTGCCTGCAGCTCACGGCGTGGCTATGCTAGCAGGCCGTACGGCCCATCTTCATCGACAAGGCGTTCAAGACCCTCGCGAGGGGCCAAGCCTCGCGGGGCGGACAGTGCAAGACCTCCTCAGGAGCGGCCATGCTCGGTAGGCTCGCGAGGAGCGGAGATATCAAGGCGGGGCAAACCTCGCGAGGCTCTCGTGACGGGAGCAATGACGATTGACACCAGGCGGGCGCCAGCGCGCGCAGCGTCCTTGTTTCCTCTTTGGCGCTAAGGAGGCAGGCGCAGGCGCGGAGTACCGAGGCATCAAGCAAAGGTTTCCATATCGGTGCAACGAGACTGAAGACCAGCGGGACGGCAAGATGGAGGTCACCATGGAGCCCAAGACGGCGTCACCACCAGAGCCTTTTGCAGGCGAAGACCACTTTTGTTAGGATAGCTTGTACTAGATGTCCCCTTTCAAAATTGCCCGCCGTTGTTGGCTCCCTTCCCGCTCAATATTTGGGGAGAGGACCAGGGCCTATATAAGTAGAGCTAGCCACCACCGTAGGGGAGGACCCATTCAGAGGCATCTCACCCACACAAGTTCGTCGAGCACAAGAACACCTCAACCTCAGGAGGCTATTCTTCCCCTTGTACTGTTCGTCATCAGCCCAAGAGGCAATCCACCACCACCACACTGGGGTAGGGTATTACACCACAACGGTGGCCCGAACCAGTATAAATCTCGTGTCTTTCTGCGTTGCGAGTTCGTCGAGTTCGTCCGCGAGATCTTAGCGAGCTAGGGCGTAGATCGGTAGGAGGGAAAGAACTTCACGCGCACCCCAGAGTTCGAACCTTAAGGGTTTTGCCGGAACCCGAGATCCGACAATATTCATGCTCAACTCAAACACCAAATAACATTTATTTAGGTTCAACACTAATCCCGAAAGTATAGGGAGTGTGCGATGATGATCATATCAATCTTGGAACCACTTCCAACACACATCGTCACTTCACCCTTAACTAGTCTATGTTCATTCTGCAACTCCCGTTTCAAGTTACTAATCTTAGCAACTGAACTAGTACCAAATACTGAGGGGTTGCTATAAACACTAGTAAAGTACACATCAATAAGAAGTATATCAAATATACCTTTGTTCACTTTGCCATCCTTCTTATCCGCCAAATACTTGGGGCAGTTCCGCTTCCAGTGACCAGTCCCTTTGCAGTAGAAGCACTTAGTCTCAGGCTTAGGTCCAGACTTGGGCTTCTTCACTTGAGCATCAACTTGCTTGCCGTTCTTTTTGAAGTTCCCCTTCTTCACTTTGCCCTTTTCTTGAAACTAGTGGTCTTGTCAACCATCAACACTTGATGCTTTTCTTGATTTCTACCTTCGTCGATTTCAGTATCACGAAGAGCTTGGGAATCGTTTCCGTTATCCCTTCATATTATAGTTCATCACGAAGTTCTAGTAACTTGGTGATAGTGACTAGAGAACTCTGTCAATCACTATCTTATCTGGAAGATTAACTCCCACTTGATTCAAGTGATTGTAGTACTCAGACATTCTGAGCACATGCTCACTAGCTGAGCTATTCTCCTCCATCTTGTAGGCAAAGTACTTGTCAAAGGTCTCATACCTTTCGACATGGGCCTGAGTCTGAAATACTAATTTCAACTCTTGAAACATCTCATATGCTCCGTGGCATTTCAAAAAAGTCTTTGAAGCCCCGATTCTAAGCCGTAAAGCATGGTGCACTCAACTATCAAGTAGTCATCATATCGAGCTTGCCAAACGTTCATAACCTCTGCATCTGCTCCTGCAATCGGTCTGTCACCTAGCGGTGCATCAAGGACATAATTCTTCTGTGCAGCAATGAGGATAATCCTCAGATCATGATCCAATCTGCATCATTGCTACTAACATCTTTCAACTTAGTTTTCTCTAGGAACATATCAAAAATAAAATAGGGGAGCTAAACGCGAGCTATTGATCTACAACATAGATATGCTAATACTACCAGGACTAAGTTCATGATAAATTAAAGTTCAATTAATCATATTACTTAAGAACTCCCACTTAGATAGATATCCCTCTAATCATCTAAGTGATCATGTGATCCATATCAACTAAACCGTGTCTGATCATCACGTGAGATGGAGTAGTTTTCAATGGTGAACATCACTATGTTGATCATATCTTCTATATGATTCACGCTCGACCTTTCGGTCTCTAGTGTTCCGAGGCCATATTTGCATATGCTAGGCTCGTCAAGTTTAACCTGAGTATTCTGCGTGTGCAAAACTGGCTTGCACCCGTTGTATGTGAACGTAGAGGTTATCACACCCGATCATCACGTGGTGTCTCGGCACGACGAACTTTCGCAACGGTGCATACTCAGGGAGAACACTTGTACCTTGAAATTTAGTGAGAGATCATCTTATAATGCTACCGCCGAACTAAGCAAAATAAGATGCATAAAGGATAAACATCACATGCAATCAATATAAGTGATATGATATGGCCATCATCATCTTGTGCCTTTGATCTCCATCTCCAAAGCACCGTCATGATCACCATCGTCACCGGCATGACACCTTGATCTCCATCGTAGCATCGTTGTCGTCTCGCCAACTATTGCTTCTACGACTATCGCTACCGCTTAGTGATAAAGTAAAGCAATTACATGGCGATTGCATTTCATACAATAAAGCGACAACCATATGGCTCCTGCCAGTTGCTGATAACTCCGTTACAAAACATGATCATCTCATACAATAAAATTTAGCATCATGTCTTGACCATATCACATCACAACATGCCCTGCAAAAACAAGTTAGACGTCCTCTACTTTGTTGTTGCAAGTTTTACGTGGCTGCTACGGGCTGAGCAAGAACCGTTCTTACCTACGCATCAAAACCACAACTATATTTCGTCAAGTATGTGTTGTTTTAACCTTCACAAGGACCGGGCGTAGCCACACTCGATTCAACTAAAGTTGGAGAAACTGACACCCGCCAGCCACCTGTGTGCGAAGCACGTCGGTAGAACCAGTCTCGCGTAAGCGTACGTGTAATGTCGGTCTGGGCCGTTTCATCCAACATTACCGCCAAATCAAAGTATGACATGCTGGTAAGCAGTATGACTATTATCACCCACAACTCACTTGTGTTCTACTCGTGCATATAACATCTACGCATAAACCTGGCTCAGATGCCACTATTGGGGAATGTAGTAATTTCAAAAAAAATCCTACGCACACGCAAGATCATGGTGATGCATAGCAACGAGAGGGGAGAGTGTTGTTCACGTACCCTCGTAGACCGAAAGCGGAAGCGTTATGACAACATGTTTAATGTAGTCGTACGTCTTCACGATCGACCGATCCTAGCACCGAACGTACGGCACCTCCACGATCTGCACATGTTCAGCTCGGTGACGTCCCAGAACTCACGATCCAGTAGAGCTTCGAGGGCGAGCTTCGTCAGTACGATGGCGTGATGACGGTGATGATGAAGCTACCGGCGCAGGGCTTCGCCTAAGCACTATGACGATATGACCGAGGTGGATTATGGTGGAGGGGGGCACCACACACGGCTAAGAGATCAATGATCAACTTGTGTGTCTATGGGGTGCCCCCCTCCCCGTATATAAAGGAGTGGAGGAGGGGGAGGGCCGGCCCTCTACTATGGCGCGCCCTGGGGAGTCCTACTCCCACCGGGAGTAGGATTCCCCCTTTCCAAGTAGTAGGAGTAGGAGAGAAGGAAGGGGAAGAGAGAAGAGAAGGAAGGCCCGGTCTACCTGTCGGTGTCAAAACCGGCGGATCTCGGGTAGGGGGTCCCGAACTGTGCGTTTAAGGTCGATGGTAACAGGAGACGGGGGACACAATGTTTACCCAGGTTCGGGCCCTCTCTATGGAGGTAATACCCTACTTCCTGCTTGATTGATCTTGATGAATATGAGTATTACAAGAGTTGATCTACCACGAGATCGTAATTGCTATAACCCTAGAAGTCTAGCCTGTATGACTACGATTATGATTATTTGCCTCTACGGACCTAGCCCTCCGGTTTATATAGACACCGGAGGGGACTAGGGTTACATAAAGTCGGTTATAGAGAAAGGAATCTTCATATTGGTCGCCAAGCTTGCCTTCCACGCCAAGGAGAGTCCCATCCGGACACGGGTAGAGTCTTCGGTCTTTGTATCTTCACAACCCATCAGTCCGGCCCACGGCTAACAGGCCGGACGCCCGAGGACCCCTTAGTCTAGGACTCCCTCAGTAGCCCCCGAACCAGGCTTCAATGACGAGCTGTTCGGCACGCAGATTGTCTTCGGCATTGCAAGGCGGGTTCCTCCTCCGATGACTTTAAAGAGATGTATTCGGCCCTCCATTTAATGTCGTACCCCTCGGCTTCTGTACATCAACGACTTCAAATTCCACGTGTCGAGCGTATGCGAGAGGTCAGGGTATTTTTGCACATAACACCCCGGCCATGTAAGAAAGAGCGTCTATTTAAAGAGATTGGATCTCAAATCCATTCGGCACCATGCGGAAAAATCCTCAGAGCTCGCTAGGAAAAACCACTCCAACATGGCTAGCGCTCCCAGCTCCTCCTCCCATCCCTGCGGCCCAGAAAAAGGCGATTGGGAGAGATGCTCTGTATCCCACGGTCAGCTGGTGAGGCTGCAAACACAGGGATTTCTTCCACCGCAGATCTGGTCCCTGTTCGGGCAGGATTGACCTCCTTCAATGGCGGGGCCCAGGCGGAGAATTTCCCCAACCCGTCTGGAGGGAGTGAGTGTGCTTCGTTCCCTACTTGCTAAGAGGCATTGGATTTTCAATTCATCCGTTCCTCCGAGGGCTCCTGGATTATTATGGCTCCAACTGCACAACTTCACTCCTGCCTCCATCCTGCATATCGCGGGTTACGTCGCTCTATGCGAGCTATTCCTAGGTTGTGAGGCCCATTTTGAATTGTGGAGAAAGCTATTCTGTCTCATCCCGCGCAACCACGAGGGATCAATATTTGAAGTGGGCGGAGCCGAAATATGGCGCATCGCCGAGACCGGATACCTGTCCGGCACACCAAAGAAACCATCCGAAGAATGGCCTTCCGAATGGTTCTATATCGAGGACGTCGCACTTCCTGACCCAGTTCGGAGGGGTCTTCCCGAGTACACAAGCATTCCTTTGAAGAAACGCCACAGCTGGCGCCCTCGGAGCCTCGAGGAGGAAGATAGTGCGGAAGTTCGTCAACTCATGGGCAAGATAAGGACGCTCGCCCAGTCCGGATTATCAATAGTCGAGGTAATGGCGACTTCCATAGTACGGGGGGTTCAGCCACTCCAATACAGAGGGCTTCCCATGTGGCACTACAATGGGGAGGATGACGCCTCCCGCTGCGGCCGGAAGGGTCCGGACACCCCCGCCGCTCTGGCCAAAATATTGGCCGAACTGTTCAAAGGGGAGGAAGAGGAATTTCTTCGTATCAAGCGCAGAGATGGATTTTCCATGTACAATCCTCCTAGCTGGGTAAGTCCCAACCCCTCTGCTCTACTCACTCCACTCCCTGAGCCACTTTCAATGAATATTAATCTGTCCATTTATAACATCAATGGCGAAAGATCTCCGAGGGGCTTCACAGCCTCGCCCCGCAGCCAGTGGGCCACAACCGGGACCTTGACCCCGGATTCGAAGAGGATCCGGATATATTCGTGGTGCTCGAGGATGCAGTGTTTTACCAGGCGAGCTATGATGGCACAGAAGTGGCCATCACCGCCGACTATCCCGGTCTTCTCCCTGCTTTGCACGTAAGTAATCAGGAGACATCTCCTCCGAAAGTGTTTCCTCGTTCCGCCTCACCCACCGCACTGTCTCGTGCTCCAAAGGGGAGGCGTTTGGCACGCCATGCTACCCCAGAGGCTACTCCAAAGAGAGCGGCCCCGGCAAGCCTTCGAAGAGGAAGGCAAACGAAGGCACGGCCGAGCCTTCATCGAAGAGGTATGGATTTGTAAATATGCCCCTTGGCAGTCGCATCCAACTGTTGACTTTTTCGTTTGTCCTGTATCAGGAAAAGAGTTCACCGGACTATGTCCGGGGGTCCGGCCGGTCATACTCCCAACAGCCGGGATCCAGATCCTGCCGCAAAGGCAGGGGCTGATACGGGAGCGGGGCCGGATTATCCTTTGGCAGAGGATTCAGATGATGTATCCGTCACGAACTCGGAAGTGGAGAGCGCCATGAATCATCGGCGCCGGAGGGCCGTTTTACGAGACCCTGGCTTTACAAAAGAGGCATTCAATGCCTTCAGCTCGGCTGATGCATACATCCGAGCTGCTCGAGATGGACTTACCAGAGCCACAAATCAACATTTAAAAGATGTGCAGGTAAGTTTACATTGTCCCAATATGATAATTATATACCAGTAGCCCCCGAGACTTGAATCAGTTGATACAACTGATTTAAGGACCATTGTACAACCATGTGCTTACGGAGAAGAGTAACCTGTTGTCTCAAGAGCTAGAAAGGTGTCGGACACAACTAATTGTTATTACCGCCGAACTGGAGAAATCCAAGAAGGCGTCACCTCGTAATATTCCCCTCCATCGAGGAATGATAATTATATGCCAGCTATGCTAATAATGTTGCTTATCTCATGACAGGATCGCCAAATCAACTTGAGGAGCAACTGAAAGCCGCTCAAGCGGGAGTGAAAGAATCCAAAAGACTACTCGCCGCGGGCGAACGTGTGCTGACCCGAGTCAGGGAGGAGAAAAACAAGCTCCAGGATTCCAACACCCAGCTAGGCGAAAAACTGAAAGATGTGCGGGCCCAGCTGGCTGACTCCGTGAAGGAAAATAGAAGGCTGCAAGGTGGCATATTCAGTATGTGGTCAAACTTACCTTCGAGTAATTCAGAGATGGAAGGAACTGATAGAGTTATGTTTGTAGGTATGCTGACGGGCTGTCCTGAAGAGGAGATGTCCGGATCGTCTGGTGATCTGCTGCAAGAGCTGTCGCAAATGCATGAGCAAGCTCGGCAGGCGATGCGAAGTGTTGCCAAGTCCTTATGGCCATCCGCCTCCCCTCCGGGAAGTATGGAGGAGCTTGTACAGCTATTCAAGGGAGCGCGGCAGCGTTTCCGATTATGGAAAATATCGGCCTGCCGGGAAGGTGCACGAGAGGCCTGGGCCATGGTGAAAACACGGTATACCAAGCTTGATCCGCCGTATGGCCCGGGTCGGACCTCTATGGTCAGATGGAAAAGAAGTTCCCGTTAATTTGGTATATGACCAAGTAGAAGTAGCCGCCAAGTATTCCCAACAGGATTGTAAGTTAGACAGCCTGCTGGACGGTATAGAGGAGGAAATTTTTTAGTCCAAGTGACTATGTACTTTCCTTGACATATGTAACTCTAGCTGAATTGTAAAACAATTGTCATGGCAGACCTTTTCGCTTTGACCTCTGGACCCGAAGGTGCGGAGTGTTTCCGAATACCTGAGCGGTAAAATAGACCGGGGTATGCGTGGAAACCAGGCGTAGGGGTCATAGTTGCTTGAACAGACAAGTTGTATCCGGCTAGTTATGTTATATTACATTATGATTGTAAGAAACATCTTCCAGAGAGAATAGTTCCATTAAGGGTTCCTTTCCCTGGGTGTGCATGCATTAAAATGCATGTCTGAACTGTGATTGGAAAAATCGCAGTATACGTAACATCTGGGGGTTCACAATGGGGTGAATGCAAAAACATCTTTAATCCACCAACCGAATATTCCCTTAAGAACGCTAGCTTTCGGCTTCACCCAGTCTGAGGTACACATCCGGATGACCCGGCAGTAACAATCGCAGAGGTGCTCCCTTTATGCCCTAGCCGAACTAACGGGAATGTAGGCATAAGCACAGGAGCCAGGCAACCCAGCTTGGCCAAAACTTAAGTCATATCGATGCATATAATGGCGAAGAAAAGGTACATATGGGAAAAACGCATATGTGATGAGCTTGATGCTCGGAAAATAATAATAATAATAAGCTTCCGTCCGGGAAGCCCCCAGGTATAGTGGACGTACATGTTCGAGGATGTGTACGTCACAGGTGCACGGTTTAGCCGCGCGAAAGCTTTAAGGCTAGAAAAAAGGAAAAGACGAAAAGAGAGGAAAAAATAATGGAAACAACAGGGAGAATGAGACGAACAAATAATTCAGCGCTAGGCATATAATCTTCAGAGTCTGGCCGCGTTCCAGGGGTTCGGCTCTAGGCGATTGTCTGATGCATCACGCAGGCGGTACGCTCCTCCAGTGAGAACTTCGTCAATGATGAAGGGACCCTCCCATTTGGGCTTGATTTTGTCCTTTTTCTTCTCCGGCAAGCGTAGAACGAGTTCGCCAACATTATAAGTCTTGGCCCGTACTTCTCTGCTTTGATATCTGCGGGCCTGTTGTTGATAAAATGCGGAACGGGCTTTTGCAACATCGCGCTCCTCCTCCAGGGCATCTAGGCTGTCCTGCCGATCAAGCTCGGCCTCTCTCTCTCTTCGTACATGCGCACTCGAGGTGAGTCATGAATAATATCGCAGGGCAACACAGCCTCCGCGCCGTACACCATGAAAAAAGGTGTATATCCAGTAGTGCGGTTGGGCGTGGTCCGCAGCCCCCAGAGTACGGAGTCGAGCTCCTCAACCCAGTGCTTGTCTGATTCTTTCAAAGACCGCACTAGTCTGGGTTTAATGCCGCTCATAATAAGACCATTGGCCCGTTCGACTTGACCGTTTGTTTGCGGGTGATAGACAGAGGCGTAATCGAGCTTAATGCCCAGATTAGCACACCAGGTTTTCACCTCATCGGCTGTGAAATTGGAGCCGTTATCGGTGATGATGCTGTGTGGAACACCATAACGGTGCACAACGCCGGATATGAATTCTATCACTGGCCCGGCCTCGGCCGTTTTAACTGGTTTGGCCTCTATCCACTTAGTGAATTTATCCACCATGACCAGCAGATACTTTTTCTTATGGCTTCCTCCTTTAAGGGGTCCGACCATATCGAGCCCCCAGACCGCGAAAGGCCAAGTGATGGGGATCATTTGTAGGGCAGTGGGTGGCATATGGCTTTGGTTGGCGAAAAGCTGACATCCGACGCAACGTTGGACAAGGTCCTGTGCATCTGCTCGGGCCGTTGGCCAATAGAAACCTGTACGGAAGGCCTTGCTTACGAGGGCCCGAGCCGCGGCGTGGTGACCACCGAGACCGGCATGAATTTCAGCCAAGAGCTGCCGCCCTTCTTCCTCAGAGATACATCTTTGAAGTACTCCGGTAGCGCTTTTCTTGTAGAGTTCTCCGTCGTGAACCTTGTAGGCTTTCGAACGCCGGACAATGCGGCGAGCCTCATTCTGATCCTCAGGGAGTTCTCGCCTATTAAGGTAGGCCAAGAAGGGTTCGGTCCATGGGGCAATGACTGCCATGATGAGATGGGCCGACGGTGTTATTTCGGTGGCTGAGCCCCCGATGGTGTCAGTGTGTTCGGAATCTGGGGATGTGGTCGGATCCGGACTGGTGTTGCCGCTCTCCCCTTGCCACACCACGGAAGGCTTAAAAAGCCTTTCCAGAAAGATATTAGGTGGGACGGGGTCGCGCTTGGCGCTGATGCGAGCAAGGACATCCGCCGCTTGATTGCTTTCTCGAGCCACATGATGGAACTCGAGCCCCTCGAATCGAGCTGACATTTTGAGAACGGGATTACGGTAAGCTGCCATCTTTGGATCTTTGGCATCGAAATCTCCATTTATTTGAGATATTGCGAGGTTTGAGTTCCCGCGCACTTCCAGTCGTTGTACGCCCATGGAGACAGCCATCCGAAGACCATGCAATAAGGCCTCGTATTCGGCTGCGTTATTGGAGTCTGTGTATAATATTTGGAGTACGTACTGGACTACGTCTCCAGTGGGGGACATTAAAATGACGCCCGCTCCTAACCCTGCCAGCATTTTGGAACCATCGAAATACATAACCCAGTTGGAATATGTGTCGTACTCTTTAGGGAGTTTGGCCTCTGTCCATTCGGCGACGAAGTCAGCCAGTACTTGGGATCTAATGGCTCGACGTGGTTTGTATGTTATGTCGAATGAAAGGAGCTCGATGGCCCATTTGGCGATCTGGCCCGTAGCATCACGGTTGTTTATTATGTCATTGAGTGGTACTTCGGAAGCCACCGTGATTGAACACTCCTGGAAGTAGTGGCGTAGCTTCCGGGATGCCATGAAGACTGCGTATGCTATCTTTTGATAATGAGGGTACCGGGATTTGCATGGTGTGAGGACAGTGGATACGTAGTATACCGGCTTGCGGGAATTTGTGTTTGTCCTGCTCTCGTTCAACGACGAGCACAGTGCTCACCACCTGGTGTGTTACCGATATGTATAATAACATGGGTTCGCCGATGTTCAGCGCGGCCAGGATTGAGTTGCTCGCTAGAAGGGCTTTTATTTCTTCCAATCCGGCTGTTGCCACATCCGTCCACTCGAAGTGATCGGTGCACTGGAGAAGACGATAGAGTGGCAATGCCTTTTCTCCCAATGTGGAGATAAAGCGGCTTAAAGCTGCCACGCATCCAGCGAGTTTTTGGACCTGTTTGAGGTCCGTTGGCGTAGCCAATTGTGACAAAGCTCGGATTTTGGCTGGATTTGCTTCAATTCCTCTATTGGAAACGATGAAGCCCAGTAGTTTTCCAACGGGGACGCCGAAAACACACTTTTCTGGATTGAGCTTGATGTCACATGCACGGAGGTTGTCGAATGTGAGACGTAAGTCGTCTATTAGTGACTCGACATGCCTAGTTTTGATGACAACGTCGTCCACGTATGCTTCAACTGTCTTGCCGATATGTTTCTCCAGGCATGTTTGAATCATGCGTTGGTAGGTTGCCCCGGCGTTTTTGAACCCGAAGGGCATGGTGTTGAAGCAGAATGGCCCATATGGGGTAATGAATGCCGTTGCGGCTTGATCGGACTCCTTCATTTTGATTTGATGGTATCCGAAATATGTGTCGAGGAAGCACATTGAGTCGTGTCCTGCGGTAGCATCAATGATCTGGTTGATGCGGGGGAGGGGGAAGGGATCCATAGGGCAGGCCTTATTGAGCTCTTTGAAATCGACGCACAGGCGCCAGGATTTATCCTTCTTCGGCACCATCACCAAGTTTGCTAGCCAGTCCGGGTGTTTTATTTCTCTAATGAATCTGGCCTCGATTAGCTTGGCTAGCTCCTCCCCCATAGCTTGACGTTTGGGTTCGGAAAAACGCCGCAGTGTTTGCTTGACCGGTTTATATCCCTTCAATATATTGAGGCTGTGTTCGGCCAATCTGCGTGGGATTCCTGGCATATCAGAAGGGTGCCAGGCGAATATATCCCAGTTCTCACACAGAAACTCTCGTAGAACGGCGTCGACCGTTGGGTCTAGCTGTGCCCCAATGGATGCTGTCTTCTTGGGGTCCGTTGGATGGACTTGGAATTTGACTATTTCTTCTGCTGGTTTGAAGGAGGTGGATTTGGGTCGTTTGTCCAGGATTACATCGTCCCTATCCACCGTGGAGCGCAATGCGGTTAATTCTTCGGCCGCGAGGGCTTCAGATAATGCCTCAAGGGCCAGGGATGCGGTTTTATTTTCGGCGCGGAGTGCTATGTCCGGATCACTGGCGAGAGTGATTATGCCGTTGGGCCCGGGCATCTTGAGCTTCATATACCCGTAGTGAGGTATAGCTTGGAAGCGTGTAAATGCATCTCGCCCTAATAGGGCGTGATATCCACTGTTGAAAGGGGCCACTTGGAAGGTTATTCTTCGGACCGATAGTTCTCCGGTGTGCCGAATACCACGTCGAGCGTGATTTTTCCCGCGCATCGCGCCTCCCGACTGGGAATAATTCCTCGGAAGGTCGTGCTACTTTGCTCGATGCAGCTCCTGTCTATTTCCATTTTGCTGAGTGTATCCTCGTAAATGAGGTTTAGTCCGCTGCCGCCGTCCATGAGAACCTTGGTGAGCCGAAAGCCGTCCATGATCGGACTGAGGACCAACGCGGTTGGTGCCCGGACTGTCCTGAATTTTGGTTCGTCACCGACATTAAAACTTATGGCCGTGTCGTTCCAAGGGTTTATTGCTGCGATTTGGCAGACTTCGGCGAGGTCGCGGAGTGCCCTTTTGCGCTTATTGTTTGAAGCGAAGGTCTCGAACACCGTCAATACTCTGAGGTCGTTGTCTTTTGGGGGATGTTGCTCTGGGGTGTTTTTGGTGAGGATATCCTCACCGCTCTTGGCCACCTGCCGGAGTATCCAACATGCTCTAAGGCCGTGGGTTGATATGGTATCCGGTGTTGTGTGTATTTTGCATGGCCCATCGAGCCATCCCTCCAGAACGGTTCCGTGCCCCATAATGGGCTTATATTTTTTTACTATTGGGTCGGGCGTGCCACGAGGGTGCGTCATTTTTGCCTGAACGAGGGGTTGGGTGGAAACCGGTGGTTCCCAGCGAGCTGCCTGAGTTTTCCAGGCGTTTTCCATTGCGCAATACTTGTGTACTATGGTTGCCAAGTCTACAAAGCGTGATACGCGACGGCGGTTGATGGCGTTGAGGATTCCTTCATTCGTGCAATTGTTGCGGAACGCTGAGATCGCATCTCCGTCGCGGCAATCTTTAATCTTGTCTTTGACAAGGAGGAATCTGGCCCAGAAGTGGTGGACCGTTTCCTGAGACAGCTGTCGTATGCCCATGAGAGCGCTAATATCTGGGTGGGTGGGTGGATTTAGATCCGAATCCTGACCCAATTTGGGATCTGGAGTCTGAAGAACTTCCGAACTTAATAGTTCGGGCTCCGGGATGTCAACTAATTTTTTTAGGCTTGTCGTCTGATTCTATGTTCGGTGGACAGGACGTGTCTTTCAGCAGGCAGGTGTCCGTCTCTTCAAGCTTGGAGATCCGAACATAGTTCGTCCTCAGTACGGAGGGAGAGTTGTCGTCTTGCTCTTCAACTACCGCTATTTGATGGGTGATCGGAGGAGTTTTAATTTCCCTCTGGTCGGGTTTAAGCCCAATCCGATCATAGTCTGTGGCGACCCCCAGGGTGGCGATGCGATCTAGGAGCTCGTTTAAAGACGACAACTCCGCCGGATCCATCAGCTTGGAGTATTTGGAGTCAACATGGAGGGGATTTTCGATGACCCGAGAAGTCATCATCGGCTTAACGGCCGAACGGGCGGTCATGGTAAAGCCGCCCAGCCGAAGGGTTTGGCCTGGGGCCAGTGCTCCTCCGGAGGTGACATTGTCCTTGAGAACAAGGCAAGCCATCGATCCTATCTTTCGACATCACAGCGGTACTCTCAATGAAAGCACCAATGTCGGTGTCAAAACCGGCGGATCTCGGGTAGGGGGTCCCGAACTGTGCGTCTAAGGTCGATGGTAACAGGAGACGGGGGCACAATGTTTACCCAGGTTCGGGCCCTCTCTATGGAGGTAATACCCTACTTCCTGCTTGATTAATCTTGATGAATATGAGTATTATAAGAGTTGATCTACCACGAGATCGTAATTGCTAAAACCCTAGAAGTCTAGCCTGTATGACTACGATTATGATTATTCGCCTCTACAGACCTAGCCCTCCGGTTTATATAGACACCGGAGGGGACTAGGGTTACACAAAGTCGGTTACAGAGAAAGGAATCTTCATGCTTGGTCGCCAAGCTTGCCTTCCACGCCAAGGAGAGTCCCATCCGGACACGGATAGAGTCTTCGGTCTTTGTATCTTCACAGCCCATCAGTCCGGCCCACGGCTAATAGGCCGGACGCCCGAGGACCCCTTAGTTCAGGATTCCCTCAGCCGCCCCTCCCCCTAGTCCAATTTGGACTAGGCCTTGGGGAGCGCGCGGCCTGGGCCAGCCCATGCAGTAGGAACCTCCTTTATTGCGCTCCGCACGCTGGGAGAAGATGCATCACGTTCGTTCGGGTCGGCACATGTCCGGGCGGCCTGTTTTTTCAATTATATAGTTTTTCTTTCCTATTTTTGTTTTTCCTAATTTAAATAATTTTAGACTTCTAAAATGTTCCAAATTTTAAAAAAAATGAGAATTTGGAATAAAATATTTCATAAATCATAAAATGTTTGTATATTTAAAAAATGTTTGTGATTTTATAAGAAATGTTTGCTTATTGAAAATATATTCAAAATTTTGAAATCAAATGTTCGAGAAATCAAGAATTGTTCGTGATTTTTTAAAAAGTTTGTGTATTAAAAAATATTAATGAAACTAAACAAAATTCCGCCAATTCAGAAAATATTCATGAATGGAAAGATGTCTTAAAAATCAAAAATTGTTTGTGACTTACAAAATAGTTTATTCATTCATAACATGTCCGCTGATTCAAGAAATGATCATGCATTTCAAAAAAATCCAAAAACTAATCGTTAAATTAAAAAATGTTCTTGAATTTAAAAAATTGTCCAACAGTTTCCAAAAAATGATCGCAATTTTAGAAATGTTCACCGATTTAAGCAAATTGTTTTAAAAAAATGTCACAATTTTTAAACAATGTTGGCAAATTGTATAAAATGTTCATGAATTAAAAAATTGTCCTTGAATTTTGAAAATATGAGGAAAAATTTAAAGTGTTGATGAGTTTAAAAAAATGTTCATGATTACAAAAATTGTTTATGTTTTCACGAAATTAAGAGTGATAGTGTATGTCGGTGATGCAGCAAAATGTGGTCAAGGCCATTGGAGACTACGATCTCTTTTCTTCCATTGCAATGCACGCGCCTTTTTTGCTAATGATAATAAAGGGGCTATTGCTTTTAGCGATACGTGACGGAAATCGTAAAATATTACCCATCAATGCCACTAATAAATGGTAAAAAATGTTTCACACAAGGGAATCCCTCACATGGGACGGCCCATGCAGTAGGGACCTACTATACTATTCCATCTGTGTAAAGCATTTTTTACCATTTATTACCCATCGATGCCACCAAACGGGCACGCTGTGTCTTCTCCAATGCAGTAGAGAAGACACAGCATGCCCGTTTGGGCCGGCCCATATTAGTGCGGCTTGTTTTTAAAAAAATATTTCTAATTTTTTTTTCGTTTTTGTTTTTTCTACTTTAAATAATTTGGGACTTTCACAAAAATCCGAACTCTAAAAATATAAATTTGAAATAAAGTATTACTGAATCATAAAATATTTGTGGATTCAAAAAATGTTCATACTTTTGTAAAAAAATGTTTACTTATTCGAAAAATATTCGAAATTTTGGTAAAAAATGTTTGTGAAAATAAAAAATATTAATGATTATTTAAAAGTTCGTGTATTAAAATATGTTAATGAAATTGAACAAGATTTTGGTAATTCAAAACTTGTTCATGAATGAAAAAATATCCTAAAAATAAAAAACTGTTCATGACTTGCAAAATACTTTATTCATTCATAAAATGTTCGTTGATTCAAAAAATAATTGTGCATTTCAAAAAATGTTTGTTAAATCAAAAAAATGTTTGCAAATAGTATAATGTTCATGAATTTAAAAAATGTTCTTGATTTTAGAAAATGCTCAAAAGTTTGTAAAAGTGTTCACGAATTTGAAAAATGTTCACAATTTGAAATATGTGGACGAGATTAAGAAAATGTTCCTGATTTCAAATATTGTTCATGATTTCACGAAATAGAGAGTGATAGTGTATCTCGGTGATGCTGCAAAATATGGTCATGGCAAGTGAAAATTATGAAAAAAAATCTCCCGTTGCAACGCACAAGCCCTTTTGCTACTAATATTCATTATCATTGTATTATTAGTTGTGTTGTCGAGAAGTACAACTTAATTTGCTTGCAGGGATGGTGCAATACCTTTTGAATGCTTATAATACATTAAACCTAATCTATGTTGTTTAATAGAGCTTGTGTCTTTAATTTCCTGTTGCTGGTACCACCACTTCCTTTTTAGTTGTCGATGACAATTTAATGAGAACTTTGACATCATTCCACTCTTCGACGATGTGTGTGGATCTTTATGTGTAGCCAAGTCGGCCTGATGCCCTTTGTGGGTGTGTTGTGCCGCTTTTTCTCTGGTTTTCTGCTAATTAACCGAACAATATTTCTCTCTTAGTTAATGAATTGAGAGCCTAAGAGCTAATTTTAAAATATTAATAATAGATTTGTGACATTTCACCTCTTAACAAACCTCGTGAGATTCATTGGTTTGTTCCCGGTATCTCTTTGTTGTATATGTATGTTGAGGGCACGGAATCCTCGTGTATATATGTGTATGTATTTTTTTTCTTGCAATGGAAAAGTACTATCCTATAAAAAGACGTTCCAAAGCCTTCTAAAAATCTAATCTATAATACTAAAATAAATAGTTGATCCCACTAACTCCAATTCTCTCAACATGCAACCCTTCACATCACCACATGGCCACGTCGTCATTCACTAAAACTATTTTGTAGCATATGCATACCCCTGATTTAATTGTTTCATCTCCAATGGTGCAGGGTTCATGCAAATTTTTTTATTCACTCACAATTATTTACGGGAAATAATAGCGCTTGATTTAGGTCATTTCGTTCATACAAAATTAATCTTTAAAATCGCGCAGCAACGTGCGGGGAAATCACTGACTTATATCTAAAATCCATGATATAAACATTTTTTATAGTATGCTAGCCAACAATAGCAACAAGTAAGTTCATATTTCTAAAAAGGTTTTCCTCCCCTAACCCTAGGCGGTTAGGGCAAACTTTTCCTCTAGACTTCACCGGCGAGTCCGTGGACGTGCCTCCCCTCTGTCTGGCGCTCCGGTGGCCATTGTTGGGAGGAGAATTCCCGTGCCTCTGCTCTGGTTAGTAGTTTATGTTAGGGTTTTTTGTCCTCGCATGTGTGGCACTTCTTCTTCGAGTTTGTCTTCCAGGGTTCGATCCTCCTCAAATTTGTCTGTTTGGACGTAGTCGACGGAGGTCCGACGTCTCCTTGGGGCGGTGAGGTTAGGGTTTCTCGTCATATGGTGAGGTTTCATGTCAGATGATTTAGAACAATGCAAGGGTTCAACGGCGATGGCTGTGACTCGAGAGCACTGGTCCTTAGGGGAATGTGCACAAAGACTTCCTAACTGGCACCGACAAGGTCAAAGCGGCTATGGTAGAGGAGCGGCCACAATGGCGCGTTGGCGGACCGTTATGGTGACACTAGTGGCCGTTCGGTGTTCTTGAAATCTTGATGTAATTTTTATTGTGTTTGAGATACTCTGGAGTACTTTGTACTTGATGAAGTTTTATATAGTACTAGCAAACATGCCCGTGCGTTGCAACGGTAGATAAAAAAAAGTATGACTCAATATCCGGACATATGAGCCTCCTCTATTTTAATACGGCGGTTCATCACTTTGTCACTTATCTTTCTTCCGACCCTCGCTGATGATTGACGTGTTGTCTACGTGATCGCAATGCATCCGACATGGTAAATCCCAAGGCAATGAGCTTGCCACCGCACGACACACTTGTCAATGTGTAGCACAAGGAAATGTTTAAAACTCTAAAAATAAATCTCATCTACCACGAACTACACCCAACGCCTAGACATATAAAGACTTTCCCAAAACTAATCAAAACCAAGACATAAAAGACTTTTGAAACGGGCGAGCGGTTTTTGGAATCAACAAATATATTTCATAAATGGTCATTTATTTAAAAATTCACAAACATTTGTTTTGTTTAGACGAACATTTATTGAATACATGAATAGTTTTCAAATCCATGAACATTTTTTGAATCAATGATTTTTCTAAAATTAGGCCAAAAATTGAAATTCACCAAAAAAATGATTTTTTGAGTATTTCTAAAATTTCATGGATTTTTTTAGATTTAAGAATATGTTTTGAATACATGATCATTTTTCAAAATTGAGAACATGATTTTATTTCCCAACATTTCTTCCAAATTGTGATTTTTAATTAATATGGCAACATTTTTGTAAAGTCACCAAAAAATTTGAAACCACGAAAATTTTATGACTTTTCGATTTTTTTTTGCAATTCATAAACATTTTATGATTTCGTGAACATTTTTCTCAAAAGTCGCAGCCTTTTGAAATTTGTAAATCCCGAATTAATTTAAAGAAGAAACAAAAAAACAGAAATAAGAAATGAAAAGACAAAAAAAGAAATGGAAAAAAATAGGGGCGCCACGCCCAGCGGCCCGGCCCATGAAGACGTACGTGGGGGGGGGGGGGGGGGGGGGGGAGTGCGTGAGAAAAAAGGAGTGGGGAAAAAGCGTGGAACCTGGGGGAGCTCCTATGTGACGCTCTCTGCGTCAAAGAGCCGTCGTTTCGCACAGGGCGCGGCTCACTTGGGCCGGCCCATATTGTGATGGCACTTCATGAGGTAGAAAATCGTCAAAAAATCAAGCGGTAGAAATGGGATTCAAACTGTAGCCGACGCAGCGATGCACCTGATAACCTAGCCACTCCGCCAGACAAGGTTCTATGCTTGGTAACCAACGCGGATCTTAAATAAACAAACTACAGCGGCAAGATGTAAATGTTCAGAATTGCGAAGAAAATTTTTGAATTGTGAAAAAAATTAGAAACATGAATAAATTTCAAATTCGTGAACTAAATTATAAAACCGCAAACATGTTTCGAATCTGCGAACAAATTTTGAAACTGCGAACATTTTTTGAATTGTGAACAAATTTTGAAACATGAAAAAAATTCAAAATCGTGAACAAAATTATAAAATTTTGACATTTTCGAATTCTGAACAAATTTTGAAACCGTAATATTTTTCTGATTGTGAACAAATTTTAAAGCATGAATAAATTTCAACTTCATGAACAAAATTAGGACATTGTGAACATTTTTCGAATCTGCAAACAAACCATGAACATTTTTGAATTGTGATCAAATTTTGGAACATGAACAAATTTCAAATTCATGAATAAAACTATAAAATTGCAAACATTTTTTGTTAAACCGCGAACATTTTTTGAATTGTGAACAAATTTTCAAATATGATGAAATTTCACAATTCGTGAACAAAATTATAAAATTACAAACATTTTTCAAATTGTGAACAAATATTAAACCCGTAATTTTTTTTGAATTGTGAAAAAAAATTGAAACCATGAAGAGTTTTCGAATTATGCACAAACTTTGAAACCATGATATTTTTTTGAATTTTGCACAAATTTTAAATTAATAAAAAAGGAAATAGAAACAAAAGAAAAAAACAGGAAAAGGAAAATGAGAGAAAAAAAGAAAATAGAAAAACCAGAATAAAGAAACAAAAGAAAAAACAGAAATAGGAAAATGAGAGAAAAGAAAAGACAAAAAAGAAAATAGAAAAACAGAATAAAGAAAAAACCGATTCAGGGAAGCTTCTAGAAGTTTTCCAAACCAGAAAAAACCAGCTGGGAACCTCTAGAAGGCTCCCACAACCGGGGGCCTTGGAACGGTTAAACGGGCCGGCCCGTTGCGTCGTTGCTCGGTCACTCGCCTATGCGAAGCGCCGGCAGTTTGACACAGCGAGTGGCAAATAGCATTTTCCGAACCTGGGGTTCGAGGCGTGGTCTTCTGGGCGGGAGAGATAGGCTATAGAGATTATGTCGCTAGCATGTGTGTGATATATTTTGGGTATCACATCTATAAAAGATCTGAGCACGACGGCGACTATGAAAAAAAAACCGAATCATTTTCACTTATGGGTTGCATAGCGGAGTATATAGCAACCTCGAGGGTAATTTTAGACGAACGACGAGAAGCAATACTTGCTTTATTATTAGGTAGAGAATATGGTCCTTTCCGCAAAAAAAAAACATTACTCAAGGGTAAGCATAGCATGTGCACAGATAATCATACGGAAACGAACAATGATGTCCTCTAGCGCTGCTTAAGCGCCAATACTCTGTTGACTCTTGCACTATTATTGGGCCAGTAAGCCGAATGGAGCTGCTTCTCGTGAAAAGGACCCCGGATTTTTGTGACTTCGACATAGCTTCAATGAACACACGTCTTCCTCCAACGCTTTCATGATTTTTCTTGAAATCTAGCACAAACCATAATACTCAAGAGAGGTGAAAGCTATGGCAATTAAAACCAGTGGATCGATGAAATGAAAGAAGAAATCCAAAAATTGTTCATTGTGATAATGATGTCATTTTCCCAAGCTGCCAGTCTTCTTCTCTCTCACCCCGTGTCATTCATCGGAGGCCTGTTGATTTTTTGTCTCTCCCGTTTTGAACTTGAATTTTATGCGTCATGCCAAAGGGTCTGCACAAGTGTTGCAGTTCTCCCGGCCCCTGAGCCGCTGGGCACTTTGCCGGTGAGGCTTGTCAGAGCAGCTGGTGGGAAGCGGTAGGTGAGAAATTTCCGCTCGCTTCTGTTCTACCGAACATCATCAACATATAAAATGCTGAGTGACTGACGACGTGGGACATATTTGTCGAGGCCTACCCGCCGGCGGGCATTGCCGAAGGGTCACAGGCTCACAGCGAAGGCATGATTGGATTAGGTTGTGTTGTGACGCTTTTGGTAGTTGGTGGAGATGCTAAAAGATGCACTGATGATAGTCTAATGTTGAAATTACCGAGACACCCCTGCGAGCCCTTTGGCACAACTCACAAAGTCTCCCATTCACGACATATTGTTTGAGTTTGTTTTCAAGTTTACTGTCCTCCGCGGTCATGTTCCTCCGCCGATAATCGCCGGCCTCCTCCTTTGCTAGCTTTGTCGGTGGGAATGTACGGGGAGGCCCCGATCACTATTCACTGGTGAGAGACATAGTTTTCCTTATTGATGCATTAGAGCATCTTCAACAAGCGTGCAACGCACGGCGTGGTAAATATTTTTTACAACGCCGAAATAGCGAGGAAGAAGGGGGCGGCGGGGAAGAAGGAGGCGCTGGAGTGGCGGTTGGCAGGCTCGCGCGCGGGTTTTATAGAGCGCGCCCGACACCGCGGGCCCGACACTTTTTCGCGCGCGAGCACTTCTTTTTCCCACACCGATTTCTCCGTGCCTGCTGGAGCGCGCCAAACCGCCCCGCGCCCGCTAAAACTAGTTTTTTTCCCGCGCGTGCGATATCTAGCGTGGCTATTGGAGATGCTCTTAGTAGGTCTCCGTTTGGCGATGTCGAAACGATGATGTCGCCGTTGACGTGGAATAAGGTCTCCCCATTGTCTTCGTGCCGATGATGCTTCCTCATATCGTCGGGAAGCTTGTGAAAGATGAATCCAGTTCTTCGGGTTTGGCGTTTTATTCTGCGGGTTTGTCTTGATTGCGCTCAGTGGCGGAGCGTGATGAAGATTGTTGAACGGGGCGAAGAAGATAAGTTATGCATGAACTCTGAGAAAACTTTGATATTCAAGCCTAATAATATATAAGGGTACACTTAAGAGTTTCCCTAGAGTAGGGAGTGGCCCCCTTTGGCCCCCATGAAGCTTTGGCCCTAATCGCGCTGTCTTGCGGAGTGGACGACGTTGTTGTACGTCTTGGTCCTTTGGCTCCAGTTTCGACTGACAAAGGTTGGCCAGTCATGGCCTCGTCGGTGAGCTTGTGAGGTTTGTGCTCTACGACTCCGTCTGGTCAGAACCTGGACGTTCTATAGGCTCTATATGTCGTTTTCTTCTTCGGGGTGGCAAATTGCTATGCAGATGTCTTATGGTACACATAAATGACTTTCTGCCCGTTGTTTCTACAATCTCCTGGTTTAAATAAATTTGCTCTGTTGAGACGGAGGCCCGGAGGCGGTAACGAGCATTATTCAGGGCGTACTGCTGATGGATGCAGGAGGAAGAAGATTTTGGCACCCCAAAGAAATTGAAAGAGTTTTTCCATTTTTGCAATAATGTATTTCTAAGGATTCATGCTACTTAATCCATGGATTTTCGCCTTTTAAGAAAAAAATGATCTTTTAGTCTTTTCTGCTACTCCAGGCTTAAACTCATGCAAGTACTTTGCTAAATTTGCATTGTCCTGCAAAGGAGGATACACGACGATAGTAAACTGCCAGAGCACAAGTAATTGCTTCGAGATAATATACACGATGAAGGCGAGTTGGAGACTTTCACGCGCTTCAGTTCACATGACATATCCAAATGATAAGAGCATCTCCAGCCACAATGAACTATTCTGACCCCTTATATGTCTATGTGTTGGTTCAAACGGAACCCTAGGTGCTCTGCGTCGTCCCCATGGGCAACTCGGGTGGCGCCCCCATCGCCGCTCCTCTATCCCCCTCTCCACATGTCGCCTCGCCTCTGTTGATTGGCGTTGCCAGGGCAAAGCACCAAATGGTGGTTAACGGTGATGGGTGCTTGCGCCTTACTTGGGCCTGGCACACTACCCTCCCTTGCTCCTCTCGTCGCGACGCTCAACTTGTGCCACGGTTGGCGGGATCCGACCTGTTCGCCATGCCTCGTCGTGCCTTAACTGCGGTGGCGGGGTGGTGCTGCCAGCGTGCTGCACAGCCGCCCAGATCCTGTACTCCGGGCATGTTGCTGGCTGGCGGCCGGATCTAGTACCACTCGTCTCGGATCTAGTGAGTGCCAACGCCTTTGGTGCCTTTCGTGGAATTCCTCCATCCCAATCCATTGTTGCTCTTTCCCTTGTTGTAGAGCATCCCCTATCAAGGGGACAAGGTGGAATGAGCGTCCACCGGAACGGCTTGTCAGTGCCAGTGTTGCGTTGTGTGAGCTGGCGGGTGGCCGACCCACAACTCTGGCAGGTTTGATTTGGGGGCTTGGTGTGGTATGGTAGGGGTGGTCAGTAGTCCTTTGGATGTGAAACGAGGTTTCTTTCCATCCCCTCCAGTGGTTTGTTCTGATGTCGGCGTGCAGTGGATGGTGGTCCAGGGATTCAAGCCCTTGCATTCTAGCTCTCGAAGGTGGACCACACATTCCTCACTACGGCGGGCGACATTGCGGTGGTGGCTTCTGTCCCTAACTACGTGGATGGTGTGGAAGGGTGTGGCGGGGGATCCTCGTGATGGCGGTGCTTCAACCATGGCGTCTTTTTGATCATGATGTGAAGGCTAGATTTGGTGATGGCGGATGGTGACCCACAAATACATGGGATCAATCATAGTCCTTTTAATAAGTAAGAGTGTCAAACCCAACGAGGAGCAGAAGGAATTGATAGGCTGTTTTCAGCAAGAATTTCACTTCAAGTGTTGTAAGATAGTTTTGATACACAGTTTGATCACAAGATAATTTGTAGCAAGATAAGAAGTATCAAGAATTTCCAGGGTTTTTGTATCCTTTCCGCTTCTGCAAAAAAAAATGAAAACTAATTTGGTAGCACCTAGTTTCGTCTGTTTTCACTCCGTTTTCATCCCTAGGATGAACTAGGGTTTGGAGATGAGATGATGTTGATGAAGATGATGATCCCCACGATGAAAAGAGTGTTGGTGATGATGAAGCCTTCGATTTCCCCTCCAGTAGGAAAGTTTCCCTCGCAGAATCGCTTCGCTGGAGAGTAAAAGTGCTCTGCCTCTGTTCCTCCTCGCAGGCGGAGACGGAAAGTCCCAAAATGTTTCTGTGCTTTTTCTAGGGTAAATGGGATTTTATGGCCAAAGGGCATTGGGATAGCCTCCCAAGGCCCACATGGACAATGGGCGCGACCGGGGGGGTCAGAGAATTATAGGTCCGAAGAAATCACATTCCAAGTGGCCCCATTCAGTAGCGGATACCACGCCCTTCTAGGGCGGGAGGTATTCACGATCTTCCAAGCTATACCCCATTACGGGTACATGAAGCTCAAAATGCCCGGGCCTAATGGAATCATCACTCTAGCTAGTGATTCGGACATAGCACTCCGCGCCGAAAATAAAACCGCCGCACTAGCCCTCGAGGCGTTACCCGAAGCCCTTGCGGCCGAAGAACGAACCGCGTTGCGCTCCACAGTGGACAGGGACGACGTGATACTCGACAAAAGACCCAAGTCCACCTCTTTTAAACCAGCGGACGAAATAGTCAAATTCCAAGTCCACCCAACGGACCCTACAAAAACAGCATCCATCGGGGCAGAGTTAAACCCCACAGTAGACGCCGCACTACGGGAGTTCTTGCGCGAGAATTGGGACATCTTCGCCTGGCATCCTTCAGACATGCCAGGAATCCCACGCAGGCTGGCCGAGCACAGCCTTAACATTCTAAAGGGGTTCAAGCCGGTCAAGCAGACTCTCCGGTGTTTCTCCGAGCCTAAGCGGCAAGCCATGGGAGAGGAGCTAGCCAAGTTACTTGAGGCCGGATTCATCAGAGAAATAAAGCATCCGGACTGGCTATCAAACCTGGTGATGGTACCAAAGAAGGACAAATCCTGGCGCCTGTGTGTCGATTTCAAAGACCTTAACAAGGCTTGCCCCAAGGATCCCTTCCCTCTCCCCCGCATCGACCAAATTATCGACGCTACCGCAGGACACGACTCATTGTGTTTCCTCGACGCATACTCCGGATACCATCAAATTAAGATGGCGGAGTCCGATCAAGCCGCAACGGCATTTATCACCCCATACGGCCCCTTCTGTTTCAACACCATGCCTTTCGGGCTCAAAAACGCCGGTGCAACCTACCAACGCATGATTCAGACATGCTTGGAAACACAGATCGGCAAAACAGTGGAGGCATACGTAGACGATGTGGTCATTAAAACCAGACATGTCGAATCCTTAATAGACGACTTGAGGCTCACGTTCGACAATCTCCGAACATACGACATCAAGCTCAATCCGGAAAAATGCGTCTTCGGCGTGCCCGCCGGAAAGCTCTTAGGCTTCATCGTCTCCAATAGAGGAATTGAAGCAAATCCGGCTAAAATCCGAGCTCTGTCACAGTTGGCTATGCCCACAGACCTCAAGCAAATCCAGAAACTAACTGGATGTGTGGCTGCCTTAAGCCGCTTTATCTCCCGATTAGGAGAAAAGACACTACCTCTTTATCGCCTTCTTCGACGCACCGAACACTTCGAGTGGACGGATGCGACCACGGCCGGATTGGAGGAAATAAAAGCCGTCCTGGCCACCAACCCAATCTTGGCCGCGCCCAATGTCGGCGAACCAATGCTGTTATATATAGCGGCAACACACCAAGTTGTAAGCGCAGTGCTCGTCGTCGAACGAGAGACGGACGGACATAAGTTCCTGCTTCAAAAGCCGGTATACTATGTATCCACTGTCCTCACTCCATGCAAACCACGGTACCCACATTATCAAAAGATAGCATACGCGGTCTTCATGGCATCCGAAAACTACGACACTACTTTCAAGAGTGTTCAATTACGGTGTCCTCTGAAGTACCACTCAACGACATAATAAACAACCGCGATGCCACGGGCCGGATTGCTAAATGGGCTATTGAGCTCCTCCCGTTCGACATAATATACAAACCACGGCGAGCCATTAAGTCACAAGTACTGGCCGATTTCGTCGCCGAATGGACAGAAGCCGAACTCCCTAAAGAGTACGGCGTGTACTCCAATTGGATCATGCACTTTGACGGCTCTAAAATGCTGGCTGGTCTGGGGGCTGGCGTCGTCCTGACATCCCCCACCGGAGATACAGTCCAATACGTACTCCAAATACTGTACACAGACTCCAACAACGCGGCAGAATATGAGGCCTTGTTACATGGTCTCCGGATGGCAGTCTCCATGGGCATTCAATGCCTAGAGGTGTGTGGGGATTCGAACCTCGCAATATCTCAAATAAATGGAGACTTCGACGCCAAGGATCCGAAAATGGCGGCTTACCGCAACTCCGTCCTCAAGATGTCAGCTCGGCTCGAGGGGCTTGAATTCCACCATGTGGTCCGGGAAAACAATCAAGCGGCGGATATCCTCGCCCGCATCAGCGCTAAGCGCGACCCCGTCCCACCTAATATCTTCTTGGAAAGGCTGTTCAAGCCTTCCGTGGTATGGGAAGGAGAGACCGGCAACAATAGTCCGGACCCGGCCACAACGCCAGATCCCGAACACTCTGACATAATCGGAGGCTCTGCCACCGAAATAACACCTTCGGCCCACGTGATCATGGCTGTCATCGCCCCGTGGACAGAACCCTTCTTGGCTTACCTAATTAGGCAAGAACTCCCCGAGGACCCAAACGAGGCACGTTGCATTGTGCGGCGGTCTAAAGCCTACAAGGTCCACGAAGGAGAGCTTTATAAGAAAAGCGCTACCGGAGTACTTCAAAGGTGCATCTCCGAAGAGGAAGGATGGCAACTATTGGCAGAAATTCATGCTGGACTTGGCGGCCATCACGCGGCAGCACGGGCCCTTGTAAGCAAGGCCTTCCGAACAGGTTTTTACTGGCCGACGGCCCGAGCAGACGCACAAGACCTCGTTCAACGTTGCGTCGGTTGCCAGCTTTTTGCAAACCAAAGCCATATGCCACCTACCACCCTTCAAATAATCTCCATTACTTGGCCCTTTGCGGTCTGGGGGCTTGATATGGCCGGACCCCTTAAAGGAGGAAGCCATAAGAAAAAATACCTATTGGTCATGGTGGATAAATTCACCAAATGGATAGAAGCAAAACCAGTTAAAACGGCCGAATCCGGACCAGTGATAGACTTCATATCCGGGGTTGTACACCGTTACGGCGTCCCCCACAGCATCATCACCGATAACGGCTCGAACTTTACAGCCGACAAGGTAAAAACTTGGTGCAGCAACATGGGCATTAAGCTCGATTATGCCTCCGTCTATCACCCTCAAACCAACAGTCAAGTCGAACGGGCAAATGGTCTTATCATGAGCGGCACTAAACCCAGATTAGTGCGATCCTTAAAGGAATCAGATATGCACTGGGTAGAGGAGCTCGACTCCGTACTATGGGGGTTGCGGACCACGCCGAACCGCACTACTGGATACACACCGTTTTTATGGTGTACGGTGCAGAGGCGGTACTGCCATGCGACATCATTCATGACTCACCTCGAGTGCGCATGTACGAAGAGAAAGAAGCCGAGCTTGATCGGTAGGACAGTTTGGACGCCCTGGAGGAGGAGCGTGACATGGCAAAAGCCCGCTCCGCATTCTATCAGCAACAGGCTCGACGGTATCAAAACAGAGAAGTACGGGCCAAAAATTATAATGTTGGCGAACTAGTTCTACGCCTACCAGAGAAGAAAAAGAACAAACTCGAGCCCAAATGGGAAGGTCCCTTCGTTATCGACCAAGTCCTGACCGGTGGAGCGTACCGTCTGCGGGATGCATCGGACAATCGACTCGAGCCAAACCCATGGAATGCGGCCAGACTCCGACGATTCTACGCCTAATGCCGGACTCTGTGTTCGTCTCCTTACCTCCGTCCATTTTTTTATATATCTGTTACTTGTCTTTTCTTTCTTTCTTTCTTCCCCTTTTTCTTCACGGCCGTAAAAGGTTAAATTGTGTTTCGACTGCACAATCTTGACGCGCTAGGCGTGCTCATTATACCTGGGGGCTTCTTATACAGAAGCTTAATATAACTATTTTTCGGGCTCTATGTCCCACACATGTGTTACTTTTCCACATGTACCTTTTTTCGTCATTATATGCATCGATATGACTTAAGTTTTCGCCAAGCTGGGTTGCCTGGCTCTTGTGTTTATGCCCTACGTTCCCATTAATTCGGCTAGGGCATAAGGGGAGCACCTCTGCGATTGTTACTGCCGGATCAGCCGGATGTGTACCTCAGACTGGGTGAAGCCGAAAGCTAGCGTTCTTAAGGGAATATTCGGTCGGTGAACAAAAGATGACTTTTACTTATTGAAATACATGCCCCCAGATGTTTATATCCTGCGTCTCTTTTTGCAGTCCGGACATGCACATTCATGCATGCGTACCCAGGAAAAGGAACCCTTAACGGAACTATTCTCCCTGGAAGATGTTTCTTACTACCCATGTAATATAACATAGCTAATTGGGTACTTGTCTGTTCAAGCACTTATGACCCCTACGCCTGGTTTCCATGCGTACCCTGGTTTTTACATAACTGAGCGGGTATTCGGATACACTCCGGACTGTCGGGTCCGGAGGTCGAAGCGAAAAGGTCCGCCATGACAAATGATTTACAATCAGGCTAGGGACAATATATGTCAATTGAAGTATACAGTCACTTAGACTGACTAAATTCTTCTGCTATACCATCCAACAGGCTGTCTGGCCTACAATCCTGTTGGGAATACTTTGCGGCTAATTTCACCTGGTCATACACCAAACTGACGGGGATTTCTTTCCCATCAGACCCCACAGGTCCGACTTCGGCCATATGGTTCGGGTCAGCCTTGGTATATCGAGTCTTCACCATGGCCCAGGCTTCCCTCGCACCTTGTCGGCAGGCAGATATCTTCCATAATCGGAAGCGCCGCCGCGCTCCCTTGAGCATCTCTACGAGCCCCCCCTCCATGCCTCCCGGCAGGGAGGCGGATGGCCACAAGGCCTGGGCAATGCCCTGCATCACCTGTCGAACTTGTTCGTGCATTTGTGAGAGCTCGGGCAGAAGATCACCTGCAGACCCGGGCATCTCTTCTGCAGGACGACCCGTCAGCATACCTACAGATATAACTCTGTTAGCCGGTTTCTTCGCCGAACTCTATAAAAGTTAGTTTAAGCACTTACCTAAAATGCCGCGCCGAAGCCTCTTATTCTCCTTTACGGAGTCAGCAAGCTGGGCCCGAACATCTTTTAGTTCAACACTCAGCCGGATGTTGGCATCTTGGAGATTGTTTTTCTCCCGCCTAACCTTCTTAAGCACGCGCTCGCCAGCCTTTAACTATCGTTGAGCGTGTTGCTCATCCCCTCGCACGACCTCCGGATTCATTTCGGGATCATCTGCATAATCTATTGTTAGATTTGCAGGCATGCCGCACACTAACCGGTACATGTCATTCTTTGCAATAGAAACAAGTGTTACCAGATGGGGCCTTCTCGGACTCCTTCACTGCGGCAACTGCGGCCTGTAGCTGGGCTTTGCACTCCTCCAGCTCTTGGGACAATTGGGTATTCTTCTTCGAAAGAACCTATGCAAACAATGATCCTTAAATCAGTTGTGCCAACTGTTTCAAGTCTCGGGGGCTACCGATATACATAATTATTAGATTTTCTTACCCGTATATCCTTTACATACTTGTTCGTGGCTCTGGCCAGACCATTTTGAGCAGCTCGGATGTACGCGTCTCCTGAGTTGAAGGCATCGAACGCCTCTTGGGAGAAACAAGCGTCGCGGAGTACGGCCCGACGACGCCTGTGATTCATGGCGCTCTCCACTTCGGAATTCGTAGCGGACAGCCTATCCGCATCCTCTGTAGGAGGAACATCTGGTGTTGGCCCCATGTTAGCGTCCGCTTCTAGGTCCGGCTCTGGAGCCCGACTGGTGGAGGCGTGGCCGGCAACCTCTCCGGATATAGTCCGGTGAGCGTTTTTCCTACTAGGAAACATGGGCGTTATTATATTTTAAAAGACGACAACCATGGAGCGGGGTTCTTTTTCATACCTCTGTGACGGCGTCTCAGTCCTGACCGCCTTCCTTTTAAGCCTGCCTGGCTTCGGTGCCCCTTGTTGGTGAGTCACTGCGGGTTCGGCATGGCGTCCCGAAGGCCTTCCCTGTAAGACACCATATGTGTTCGGTGGGTGAAGTGCGGAAAAAAGGGATCCTTCTCAGAAGTTGGGACTCCGGTTTTACTTACATGCGATACAGGGAGTAGTCCACGATAATCGGCTATGATGGCCACCATGGCACCGTCGTAGCTTAATTGATAGAACGTCCTGTCGATGAGCTCCACAAATGTGTCCGGATCTTCTTCGAGTCCGGGGTCAAGGACCCGGTCAGGGTCCTCCGGCTGTGGGGATGGGCTGTGGACCTCCCTCACAGCTTTTCGCAGTTCCTGCTATGAAATAGCAAGGTAAATATTTATGATAAAGAATGCGGGAAGGTCTGGAGTAAAAAGTAGCAGCTCACCCAGTTTGGGGGGTTGTACATGGAGAATCCATCCCGTGGTTTAATGTGGATGAACTCCTCTTCCTCTCCTTTATATAAATTGGACAATATCTTTGCTAGAGCGGCGACTGAGTCTGGACCTTTACGACCGCAGCGGGTGGCATCGTCTTCTCCATTGAAGTGCCACATGGGTTGTCCCCGATATTGAAGTGGCTGCACCCCCCGCATTATACATATCGACATAACCTCGATTATTGTCAATCCTGATTTGGCCAGCATTTGTATCTGGCCCATTAGGTATAGGACCTCCCTGTTATCTTCCTCCTGGGGGCCCCGAGGGCGCCAGCTGCGGCGTTTCTTCAGAGGGGCGTTATCGAACTCAGGAAGGCCCCTCCGAATAGGGTCTGGAAGGGGGATGTCCTCTATATAAAACCACTCCGAAGGCCAGCCTTCGGATGTCTTCTTCGGAGTACCGGACAGATATCCGGTCCCGGCGATGCGCCATATTTCGGCTCCGCCTACTTGATATATTGACCCCTCCTGCGTAGGGGCATGAGGCAGAATAGCCTCTTCCATAGCTCGAAATGAGCTTCGCAGCCCAAAAACAGCTTGCAAAGGGCGACATAGCCTGCGATGTGTAATATGGAGGCAGGAGTAAAATTGTGCAGCTGGAGGCCGTAGAACTCCAGGAGCCCGCGGAGGAACGGATGGATTGGAAATCCAAGTCCCCTTAATAAGTACGGGACAAGGCATACCCGCTCCCCCAAATAATGGGTTGGGAAAGCTCTCCGCTTGCTCCCCGCCATTATAAGTGGCTAGTCCAGCTCGGACGGGGACCATATATGCAGGAGGGAGAAACCCCTGGGTCTGTAATTCTACTAACTGTCTGTGGGAGACGGAACACTTCTTCCAGTTGCCTGACTTAGGGCTACGGGAGCGAGAGGAGGAGCTGCGGTGACCGGCCATGATAGGATGGATTTTTCCGGGCGCGCTCCGATGGATACTCGCTATGGGAGGATGGTGTGATCTGGATCTGAGGATCCCCGGCTCTTTAAATAGATGGTTTACTCGCATGGCTAGGGTGGCAAATGTAAAAATGCCCTGGCTTCTCGCATTCGCTCGACACGTGGAGGATAGCCATTACTAGGCGCAGAAGCCAAGGAGTGCAACATTTATGGGAAGCCGG
This sequence comes from Triticum aestivum, assembly GCF_018294505.1. Lineage (NCBI taxonomy): Eukaryota > Viridiplantae > Streptophyta > Magnoliopsida > Poales > Poaceae > Triticum > Triticum aestivum. Next base: position 329,985,135 of record NC_057802.1, on the reverse strand, counting down.
ACACTACTCAACAGGTACTCAGAATTTGGAGAAGAACCCGCCTTGCAATGCCGAAGACAATCTGCGCGCCGGACTCATCGTCATCGAAGCCTGGTTCGGGGGCTACTGAGGGAGTCCTGGATTAGGGGGTCCTCGGACAGCCGGACTATATCCTTTGGCCGGACTGTTGGACTATGAAGATACAAGATTGAAGACTTCGTCCCGTGTCCGGGTGGGACTCTCCTTGGCGTGGAAGGCAAGCTTGGCAATTCGGATCTGTAGATCTCCTCCCTTGTAACCGACTCTGTGTAACCCTAGCCCCCTCCGGTGTCTATATAAACCGGAGGGTTTAGTCCGTAGGACAACAACAATCATAATCATAGGCTAGCTTCTAGGGTTTAGCCTCTACGATCTCGTGGTAGATCAACTCTTGTAATACTCATATCATCAAGATCAATCAAGCAGGAAGTAGGGTATTACCTCCATCGAGAGGGCCCGAACCTGGGTAAACATTGTGTCCCCCGCCTCCTGTTACCATCCGCCTTAGACGCACAGTTCGGGACCCCCTACCCGAGATCCGCCGGTTTTGACACCGACAGGTAGACCGGGCCACCAGTCCATGTGGTTACCCTGTGGGCCCCTATGGTACTTATTTGCTCTAATATTCTTCATATATGCCAATAATTCTTCAAAAATCCACGCTTCATTTTGAGCTCCGAAGAATTGCGTTCTCTTCTATTGCTATTTTAGGTTCAGAATTCCACTTGTCGGCAATTCCCCTTTCTTGGTATAACTTGCATTTTAAGAGAGAAAGGACATTAGAGTTACACCATAATGTGAAATATATAATTGAAATAAGATAAATTATGGTAAGAAATAATAATGCAAAATGGGTGTATTAGTAGGCACGAGGACCATGGTACCTTAATGTGATGTGGATGAGGCTTCAGGAGGAAACTCAACTTTTCGGGCTTTGGCGCTACCGACAACGATGTTTGCGGGTGTCATGTTCCTGTCAGGGGCGTCATTGAGGTCCCTCTTCCCGCATCAGGACTTCGGATGTAAATCCTTGATCGTACCTTTGGTCTTAGCGACGAGGACACATTGCATCATTACCCTCCTAGGACAGCGTCATTTATTCTAGGTTCTCTCTTGTCATGGCATGTAGTCAACGATGGCCAAGCTTTGATCCTAGCACTCCAAATGATAAGAGCATCTCCAACCACAACGAACTATTCCGACCCCTTATATGTCTATGTGTTGATTTGAATGGAACCCTAGGTGCTCCGCGTTGTCCCCATGGGCAACTCGGGTGGCGCCCCCATCGCCGCTCCTCTATCCCCCTCTCCACATGTCGCCTCACCTCCGTTGATCGGCATTACCAGGGCAAAGCCCTAGATGGTGGTTAGCGGCAATGGGTGCTTGCGCCTTGCTTGGGCCTGGTACACTACCCTCCCTTGCTCCTCTCATCGTAACGCTCAGCTTGTGCCACGGTTTGCGGGATCCGACCTGTTTGCCATGCCTCGCTGCGCCTTGACTGCAGTGCACGTGGTGGTGCTGCCAGCGTGCGGCGCAGCCCAGCCAGATCCCATACTCCGGGCATGTTGCCGGCTGGCGGATGGATCTAGTACCACTCGTCTCAGATCTAGTGAGTGCCAATACCTTTGGTGCCTTTCGGTGGAATTTCTCCACCCAATCCACGGTTGCTCTTTCCCTTGTCGTAGAGCATCCCCTATCAAGGGGACAAGGTGGCATGAGCATCCACCGGAATGGGTTGTCGGTGCCAGTGCTGCGTTGTCTGAGCTGGCGGGTGGCCGACGCACAACTCTGACAGGTTTGGTTTGGGGGCTTGGTGTGGCATGGTAGGGGTGGTCAGTTGTCCTCTAGATGTGAAACGAGGTTTCTTTCCATCCCCTCCGGTGGTTTGTTTTGATGTCGGCGTGCAGTGGATGGTGGTCCAGGGATTCGAGCCGTTGCGCTCCAGCTCTCGAAGGTGGACTACGAAGGAAATATGCCCTAGAGGCAATAATAAAGATGTTATTTATATTTCCTTAAATCATGATAAATGTTTATTATTCATGCTAGAATTGTATTAACCAGAAACTTGATACATGTGTGAATACATAGACAAAACAAAGTGTCCCTAGTATGCCTCTACTTGACTAGCTCATTAATCAAAGATGGTTAAGTTTCCTAACCATAGACATGTGTTGTCATTTGATGAATGGGATCACATCATTAGGAGAATGATGTGATGGACAAGACCCATCCGTTAGCTTAGCATGTTGATCGTTCAGTTTTATTGCTATTGCTTTCTTCATGACTTATACATATTCCTTTGACTATGAGATTATGCAACTCCCGAATACCGGAGGAACACCTTGTGTGCTATCAAACGTCACAACGTAACCTGGTGATTATAAAGATGCTCTACAGGTGTCTCCGAAGGTGTTTGTTGGGTTGGCATAGATCGAGATTAGGATTTGTCACTCTGAGTATCAGAGAGGTATCTCTGGGCCCTCTCGGTAATGCACATCATGATAAGCCTTGCAAGCAATGTGACTAATGAGTTAGTTGCGGGATGATGCATTACGGAACGAGCAAAGAGACTTGTCGTAACGAGATTGAACTAGGTATGAGGATACCGACGATCGAATCTCGGGCAAGTAACATACCGACGACAAAGGGAACGACGTATGTTGTCATTGCGGTTTCACTGATAAAGATATACGCAGAATATGTAGGAACCAATATGAGCATCCAGGTTCTGCTATTGGTTATTGACCGGAGATGCGTCTCGGTCATGTCTACATAGTACTCGAACTCGTAGGGTTCGCACGCTTAACGTTCGATGACGATTTGTATTATGAGTTATGTGTTTTGGTGACCGAAGATTGTTCGGAGTCCCGGATGAGATCACGGACATGGCGAGGAGTCTCGAAATGGTCGAGAGATAAAGATTGATATATTGGAAGGTAGTATTCAAACACCAGAAGGGTTCCAGAGTGTATCGGGTACATACCGGAGTACCGGAGGGGTTACCGGAACCCCCCGGGGAAAGACATGGGCCATATGGCCATAGGAGGGAGGCTAACCAGCCCACAAGGGGCTGGTGCGCCCCCACAAGGGAGGAGGCCGAATTGGACTAGGGAAGGGGGCGCCACGCCCCTTTCCTTCTCCTACTCCCTCTCCTTCACCTTTTTCCCCTCTCGTAGAAAGGAAAAAAGGGGGGCCGAATCCTACTAGGACTGGAGTCCTAGTAGGGCTCCCCTCTCCTTGGCGCGCCCCTGGTGGCCGGCCTCCTCCCCTCCTTGTTTATATACAGGGGCAGGGGGCACCCCAGAGCACATCAATTGTTCTCTTAGCCATGTGCGGTGCCCCCCTCCACAGTTTACTCCTCCGGTCATAGCGTCGTAGTGCTTAGGCGAAGCCCTGCGCGGATCACATCACCATCACCGTCACCACGCCGTCGTGCTGACGGAACTCTCCCTCGACCCTCTGCTGGATCAAGAGTTCGAGGGACGTCATCGAGCTGAACGTGTGCAGAACTCGGAGATGCCGTACATTCGGTACTAGATCGGTTGGATCGTGAAGACGTTCGACTACATCAACCGCGTTAACCTAACACTTCCGCTTTCGGTCTACAAGGGTACGTGGACACACTCTCCCCCTCTCGTTGCTATGCATCTCCTAGATAGATCTTGCGTGAGCGTAGGTAAAATTTTGAAATTGCATGCTACGTTCCCCAACAGTGGCATCCGAGCCAGGTCTATGCGTAGATGATATGCATGAGTAGAACACAAAGAGTTGTGGGCGATAATAGTCATACTGCTTACCACCAATGTCTTATTTTGATTCGGCGGTATTGTTGGATGAAGCAGCCCGGACCAACATTACATGACCACGTTCATGAGACCGGTTCTACCGATGTGCTTTAGCACACAAGTGGCTGGCGGGTGTCTGTTTCTCCAAATTTAGTTGAATCAAATTTGACTATGGCCGGTCCTTGTTGAAGGTTAAAACAGCACACTTGACAAAAAAACGTTGTGGTTTTGATGTGTAGGTAAGAACTGTTCTTGCTAGAAGCCCATAGTAGCCACGTAAAACTTGCAATGACAAAGTAGGGGACGTCTAACTTGTTTTTGCAGGGCATGTTGTGATATGATATGGTCAGGAGGTGATGAGATATAAATTGTTGTATGAGATGACCATGTTTTGTAAAATTTATCGGCAACTGGCAGGAGCCTTATGGTTGTCGCTTTATTGTATGAAATGCAATGGCCATGTAATTGCTTTACTTTATCACTATGCGTTGGCGGTAGTTGTAGAAGCAATAGTTGGCGAGACGACAACGACGCTATGATGGACATCAACGTGTCAAGCCGGTGACGATGGAAATCATGACGGTGCTTTGGAGATGGAGATCAAAGGCACAAGATGATGATGGCCATATCATGTCACATATTTTGATTGCATGTGATGTTTATCTTTTATGCATCTTATTTTGCTTAGTACGGCGGTAGCATTATAAGATGATCCCTTACTGAAATGTCAAGGTATAAGTGTTCTCCCTGAGTATGCACTGTTGCGACAGTTCGTTGTGCCGAGACACCACGTGATGATCGGGTGTGATAAGCTCTACGTTCACATACAACAGGTGCAAGACAGTTTTGCACGTGCGGAATATTCGGGTTAAACTTGACGAGCCTAGCATGTACAGACATGGCCTTGGAACACTGGAGACCAAAAGGTCGAACGTGAATCATATAGTAGATATTATCGACATAGAGATGTTCACCATTGAAAGCTACTCCATCTCACGTGATGATCGGACATGGTTTAGTTGATATGGATCACGTGATCGTTTAGATGACTCGAGGGATGTCTATCTAAGTGGGAGTTCTTAAGTAATATGATTAATTGAACTTAAATTTATCATGAACTTAGTCCTGATAGTATTTGCATATCTATGTTGTAGATCAATAGCTCGCATATAGCTTCCCTGTTTTATTTATGATATGTTCCTAGAGAAAACTAAGTTGAAAGATGATAGTCACAATGATGCGGACTAGGTCCATGATCTGAGGATTATCCTCATTGCTGCACAGAAGAATTATGTCCTTGATGCACCGCTAGGTGACAGAACTATTGCAGGAGCAGATGCAGACGTTATGAACGTTTGACAAGCTCGGTATGATGACTACTTGATAATTTAGTGCACCATGCTTTACGGCTTAGAAGCAGGACTTCAAAAATGTTTTGAACGACATGGAGCATATGAGATGTTCCAAGAGTTGAAGTTGGTATTTCAGACTCATACCCGTGTTAAGAGGTATGAGACCTCTGACAAAGTACTTTGCCTACAAGATGGAGGAGAATAGCTCAGCTAGTGAGCATATGCTCAGAATGCCTAGGTACTACAATTGCTTGAATCAAGTGGGAGTTAATCTTCCAGATAAGATAGTGATTGACAGAGTTCTCTAGTCACTAGCACCAAGTTACTAGAACTTCGTGATGAACTATAATATGCGAGGGATGACGAAAACGATTCCCAAGCTCTTCGCAATGCTGAAATCAGTGAAGGTAGAAATCAAGAAAAAACATCAAGTGTTGATGGTTAACAAGACCACTGGTTTCAAGTAAAGGGCAAGGGAAAGAAAGAGAATAATTCAAAAGAATGGCAAGAAAGTTGCCAATCCCATGAAGAAGCCCAAAGCCAGACCCAAGCCTGAAACTGAGTGCTTCTACTGCAAAAGAAATGGTCACTGGAAGTGGAACTGCCCTAGATACTTGGCGGATAAGAAGGATGGCAAAGTGAACAAAGGTATATCTGGTATACATATTATTGATGTGTACTTTACTAGTGTTTATATCAACCCCTCGGTATTTGATACTGGTTTAGTTGCTAAGAGTAGTAACTTGAAATAGGAGTTGCAAGATAAACAGAGACTAGTTAAGGACGAGGTGACGATGTGTGTTGGAAGTAATTCCAAGGTTGATACGATCACCATTGTACACTCCCTCTACCTTCGGGATTAGAATTTAACCTAAATAAATGTTTTTTGGTGTTTGCGTTGATCATTAATATGATTAGATCATGTTTATAGCAATACGATTATTCATTTAAGTCAGAGAATAAATGTTGTTCTGTTTATATGAATAAAACCTTCTATGGTCATACACCCAATGTGAATGGTTTATTGAATCTCGATCGTAGTGATACACATATTCATAATATTGATGCCAAAAGATGCAAAGTTGATAATGATAGTGCAACATATTTGTGGCACTGCCGTTTAGGTCATATTGGTGTAAAGCGCATGAAGAAACTCCATGCTGATGGGCTTTTGGAATCACTTGATTATGAATCACTTGATGCTTGCGAACCATGCCTCATGGGCGAGATGACTAAGACTCCGTTCTCCGGAACAATGGAGCGAGCCACTGACTTATTGGAAATAATACATACCGATGTATGCGGTCCGATGAGTGTTGAGGCTCGCGGCGAGTATCATTATTTTCTAACCTTCACAGATGATTTGAGCAGATATGGGCATATCTACTTAATGAAACATAAGTCTGAAACATTTGAAAAGTTCAAAAAAATTCAGAGTGAAGTAGAAAATCATCATAACAAGAAAATAAAGTTTCTACGATCTGATCACAGAGGCGAATATTTGAGTTACGAGTTTGGTCTTTATTTGAAACAATGTGGAATGGTTTCGCAACTCACGCCACCTGGAACACCACAACGTAAAGGTGTGTCCGAACATCGTAACTACACTTTTATTAGATATGGTGCGATCTATGATGTGTCTTATCGATTTACCACTATCGTTTTGGGGTTATGCATTAGAGACAGCTGCATTCACGTTAAATAGGGCATCGTCAAAATCCGTTGAGACAACACAGTATGAACTGTGGTTTAGCAAGAAACCTAAGCTGTCGTTTTTTAAATTTGGGGTTACGATGCTTATGTGAAAAAGCTTCAGCCTGATAAGCTCGAACCTAAATCGGAGAAATGCATCTTCATAGGATACCCAAAAAGAAACTGTTGGGTACACCTTCTATCACAGATCCGAAGGCAAGATTTTTTGCTAAGAATGGATCCTTTCTAGAGAAGGAGTTTCTCTCGAAAGTAGTGAGTGGGAGAAAAGTAGAACTTGATGAGGTAGTTGTACCTTCTCTCGAGTTGGAAAGTAGTTCATCACAGAAATCAGTTTCAGTAATGCCTACACCAATTAGCGAGGAAGTTAATGATGATGATCATGAAACTTCAGATCAAGTTACTACCGAACCTCATAGGTCAACTAGAGTACATTCCGCACCAGAGTGGTACGGTAATCATGTTCTGGAAGTCATGTTACTAGACCATGACGAACCTACGAACTATGAGGAAGCGATGATGAGCCCAGATTCCGCGAAATGGCTTGCGGCCATGAAATCTGAGATGGGATCCATGTATGAAAACAAAGTATGGACTTTGGTTGACTTGCCCGATGATCAGCAAGCCATAGAGAATAAATGGATCTTCAAGAGGAAGACGGACGCTGATGGTAGTGTTACTATCTACAAATCTCGACTTATCACAAAAGGTTTTTGACAAGTTCGAGGTGTTGACTACTATGAGATTTTCTCACTCGTAGCGATGCTTAAGTCTGTCCGAATCATGTTAGAAATTGCCACATTTTATGAAATCTGGCAAATGGATGTCAAAACTGCATTCCTTAATGGATTTCTTAAAGAAGAGTTGTATATGATGCAACAAGAAGGTTTTGTCAATCTTAAAAGTGCTAACAAAATGCGCAAGCTCCAGCGATCCATCTATGGACTGGTGCAAGCATCTCGGAGTTGGAATATACGCTTTGATGAGTTGATCAAAGCATATAATTTTATATAGACTTGCGGTGAAGCCTGTATTTACAAGAAAGTGAGTGGGAGCACTACAACCTTTCTGATAAGTATACGTGAATGACATATTGTTGATCGGAAATGATGTAGAATTTTCTGGAAAGCATAAAGGAGTGTTTGAAAGGAGTTTTTCAAAGAAATACCTCGGTGAAGCTGCTTACATATTGAGCATCGAGATCTATAGAGACAGATCAAGATGCTTGATAAGTTTTTTCAATGAGTACATACCTTGACAAGATTTTGAAGTAGTTCAAAACGGAATAGTCAAAGAAGGAGTTCTTACCTGTGTTGCAAGGTGTGAAGTTGAGTAAAGACTCAAAACCCGACCATGACAGAAAATAGAAAGATAATGAAAAGTCATTCCCTATGCATCAGTCATAGGTTATATAAAGTATGTTATGCTGTGTACCAGACCTATTGTGTACCTCACCATGAGTTTGGCAAGAGGGTACAATAGTGATCCAGGAGTGGATCACTGGACATCGGTCAAAATTATCCTTAGTGGAATAAGGATATGTTTCTCGGTTATGGAGGTGACAAAAAGTTCGTCGTAAAGGGTTACGTCGATGCAAGCTTTGACACTGATCTGGATGACTCTAGGTCTCAATCTAGATACATATTGAAAAGTGGGAGCAATTAGCTAGAGTAGCTCCGTGCATAGCATTGTAGACATAGAAATTTGCAAAATACATACATCTGAATGTGGCAGACCCGTTGACTAAACTTATCTCACAAGCAAAACATGATCACACCTTAGTACTCTTTGGGTGTTAATCACATGGCGTTGTGAACTAGATTATTGACTCTAGTAAACCCTTTGGGTATTGGTCACATGGCGATGTGAACTATTGGTGTTAAATCACATGGCGATGTGAACTAGATTATTGACTCTAGTGCAAGTGGGAGACTGAAGGAAATATGCCCTAGAGGCAATAATAAAGATGTTACGGATATTTCCTTATATCATGATAAATGTTTATTATTCATGCTAGAATTGTATTAACGAGAAACTTGATACATGTGTGAATACATAGACAAAACAAAGTGTCCCTAGTATGCCTCTAATTGACTAGCTCGTTAATCAAAGATGGTTAAGTTTCCTGACCATAGACATGTGATGTCATTTGATGAACGGTATCACATCATTAGGAGAATTATGTGATGGACAAGACCCATCCATTAGCTTAGCATGTTGATCGTTCAGTTTTATTGCTATTGCTTTCTTCATGACTTATACATATTCCTTTGATTATGAGATTATGCAACTCCCGAATACCGGAGGAACACCTTGTGTGCTATCAAATGTCACAACATAACTGGGTGATTATAAAGATGCTCTACAGGTGTCTCCGAAGGTGTTTGTTGGGTTGGCATAGATCGATATTAGGATTTGTCACTCCGAGTATTGGAGAGGTATCTCTGGGCCCTCTCGGTAATGCACATCATGATAAGCCTTACAAGCAATGTGACTAATGAGTTAGTTGCGGGATGATGCATTACGGAACGAGTAAAGAGACTTGCCGGCAACAAGATTGAACTAGGTATGAGGATACCGACGATTGAATCTCGGGCAAGTAACATGCCGATGACAAAGGGAATGACGTATGTTGTCATTGCGGTTTCACCGATAAAGATATTCATAGAATATGTAGGAACCAATATGAGCATCCAGGTTCCTCTATTGGTTATTTACCGGAGATGTGTCTCGGTCATGTCTACATAGTTCTCGAACCCATAGGGTCTGCATGCTTAACGTTCGATGATGATTTGTATTATGAGTTATGTGTTTTGGTGACCGAAGATTGTTCGGAGTCCCGTATGAGATCACGGACATGACGAGGAGTCTCAAAATGGTCGAGAGGTAAAGACTGATATATTGGAAGGTAGTATTCAAACACCGGAAGGGTTCCGGAGTGTATCGGGTACATACCGGAGTATCGTAGGGGTTACCGGAACCCCCTGGGGAAAGATATGGACCATATGGGCCATAGGAGGGGGGCTAACCAGCCCACAAGGGGCTGGTGCCTCCCCCCACAAGGGAGGAGGCCGAATTGGACTAGGTAAGGGGGCGCCACCCCCTTTCCTTCTCCTACTCCCTCTCCTTCCCCTTTTCCCCCTCCGGTAGAAAGGAAAAAAAGGGGGGCGAATCCTACTAGGACTGGAGTCCCAGTAGGACTCCCCTCTCCTCGGCGCGCCCCTGGCGGCCGGCCTCCTCCCCTCCTCCTTTATATACGGGGGCAGGGGGCACCCCAAAGCACGTCATTTGTTCTCTTAGCCGTGTGCGGTGCCCCCTCCACAGTTTACTCCTCCGGTCATAGCGTCGTAGTGCTTAGGCGAAGCCCTGCGCGGATCACATCACCATCACCGTCACCACGCCGTCGTGCTGACGAAACTCTCCCTCGACCCTCTGCTGGATCAAGAGTTCGAGGGACGTCATTGAGCTGAATGTGTGCAGAAATTGGAGGTGCCGTACGTTCGGTACTAGATCGGTTGGATCGTGAAGACGTTCAACTACATCAACCGCGTTAACCTAACGCTTCCGCTTTCGGTCTACGAGGGTACGTGGACACACTCTCCCCCTCTCGTTGCTATGCATCTCCTAGATAGATCTTGCGTGAGCGTAGGTAAATTTTTGAAATTGCATGCTACGTTCCCCAACACATTCCTCACTGCGGCAGGCAACATTGCGGTGGTGGCTTCTCTCCCTAGCTATGTGGATGATGTGGAAGGGTGTGGCGGGGGATCCTCACGATGGCGGTGCTTCAGCAGTGGCGTCTTTCTGATCACGATGCGAAGGCTTGATTTGGTGATGGCGCATGATGACCCACAAATACAGGGGATCAATCATAGTCCGTTCGATAAGTAATAGTGTCAAACCCAACGAGGTGCAGAAGGAATTGATAGGCAATTTTCAACAAGAATTTGACTTCAAGTGTTGTAAGATAGTTTTGATACATAGTTTGATAACAATATAATTTGTAGCAAGAGATAACAAGTAACAAGATAGCAACGTGTAGCAAGTGGCCAATTCTTCATTGTACTAAGGACAAGCTGATGGTGCTTCTTATAGTGATTAAAACGCTCTTGAGGATGAAGGGAAATATCGCCAAGTTACTTTCACCTTCATCAACTTACGTTCATTGCCTTGATAAGTGTTATGTGGGTGGACCAGAGCTAAGGTGCTGTCCTAACTTGAACAAATACCTACTAAAGATTATACTCTCCATGCAATCATCCACAACTACAATAAAAGTAATTAAGATAAATCTAATCACAACATTAAACAATTGGATCCAAATATAGCCAACCCCTGACGGAATAATTCATAAACTGGGGTTTATGTTTATATCACTCCCGCAACCCATCATCTACAAACTAATTTCACAATGCCTTCCCCCTAGGCCCAAAGATGGTGAAGTGTAATGTAGTCAACTTTCACATAACACCACTAGAGGGAGAACAACACAAGATAATATCAAAACATTGAAAAGTGATCAACTTCACATGATTACTAGCAACAAGACTTCTTCCATGTCCTCAAGAACTAAAGAAAATACTCACAACTCATCATATTGATCATGAAGAGTGGGCATAAATATATGATTAACAATCTGAACATAATAATCTTCCACCAATTAAACCAGCAAGCATCAACTACATGGTGTAATCAATGCTACTAGCACGCCCAGGCACCAATCTGATGTTTGATACAAAGATTGAACACAAAAGATAGGAATGAAAATGAAGTGGAAAGTTTATGCTTTTCTGGAGGAAAAATGGAAACAGAGACGAAATATGAAAACGGAAACAAAAATGGAATTTTTATGTGGAAACGGAAACAAAAATGGAATGGTGTTTTCTGGTGGAACAGACGTGGAAAAGGAACTTTTCATTTCCGTGAATATGGAACTTCCGTTTCTACTATAGGTCTATGGCTGCTTTGTAGCCCAACTACCAAACAACACATAATGACACAATGAGCAGAATGGATCATTTGAGGGCCAACTTCTACTAGCACACACGTACTCAACTAGATCCTATATGGAACGGTCCAGTACTACTACAATACTACCCTAAGTTGCTAACACAACCATATTATCTTGTAGCCATGCTAACAATTCGTTAAATTTGTTTGTTTTTTGTGTGTATTTCTCTATGTTCAGGGGGGTTTAAGTTCCGGTCAACACACACTTCTGTTTCCATGTCCGCTGTATTTTCTCTATGTTAGTTTTTGACAATATCTGTTTTCGTATTCATTTCCAGGGTTTCTGCATTCCTTTCTGCTTCTGCTCAATTATGAAAACAAATGTGGTAGCACCTAGTTTCGTCTGTTTTCATCCCTAGGATGAACTAGGGTTTGGAGATGAGATGATGTTGATGAAGATGATGATCCCCACAATGAACAGAGTGTTGGCGATGATGAAGCCTTTGATTTCCCCTCCAGTAGGAATGTTTCCCTCGCAGAATCGCTTCGCCGGAGAGTAAAAGTGCTCCTGTTCCTCGTCGCAGGCGGAGACGGAAAGTCCCAAAACATTTCTGTGATTTTTCTAGGGTAAATGGGATTTTATGGCCAAAGGGCATCGGGATAGCCTCCTGAGGCCCACATGGACAAAGGGCACGACCAGGGGGTAGACCGGGCCACCTGTCCATGTGGTTACCTGTGGGCCCCTATGGTACTTATTTGCTCTAATATTCTTCATATATGCTAATAATTCTTCAAAAATTCATGCTTCATTTTGAGCTCCGAAGAATTTCTTTCTCTTCTGTTGCTATTTTAGGTCCAGAATTCCACTTGTCGGCAATTCCCCTTTCTTGGTATAACTTGCATTTTAAGAAAGAACAGACATCGGAATTACACCATAATGTGAAATATATTATTGAAATAAGATAAATTATGGTAAGAAATAATGATGCAAAATGGACGTATCAACGGGCACAATGACCATGGTACCTTGATGTGATGTGGATGAGGCTTCAGGAGAAAACTCAACTTTTCAGGCTCTGGTGCTGCCGGCAACGATGTATGTGGTTGTCATGTTCCTTTTGGGGGCGTAGTTGAGGCCCCTCTCGCCGCATCAGGTCTTCAGGTGTAAATCATTGATCGTACCTTTGGTCTTAGCGACGAGGACACATTGCATTGTTACCCTCCTAGGGGCGGTGTCATGGATTCCAGGTTCTCTCTGGTCATGGCACGTTGTCATTAATGGGAAAGCTTTGATCCTAGCTTCAAATCCCTTTGGCTTAGGTGTGGGATGGTCTCGGTTGCATCCTATCATTCGACCTCATTGACATTGTTCTCAATCCTCGTTGCCCACTCGCATGATTGGCGCTCCATGGCCCGAAGTGAGAGAGAAGATGGCCCTCTCTAGTGACAACTTAGTGTGTTCGTTGCACGATGTCCGATGGTTTTTTCTAAAGGTGTGGTTGCTCATCTTGTTAGTAGTCTCGAGTGCTTCTTGTTAGGGCGTGGCTACTCATGTTCTTATGTTTGTCTTTGATCTGCTTTGTAAGAGAGTTTCCTCGTCACTTTGTATCGATTCGATCATATAGCTTTTATATAAAGAGAGGCTAAAGCCATTTACAATTATATGTCTATGTACATGTTCGGATGTGTCCGTGGACAGGAGTCGGCCGATCCACATTTATCCGCCTAGGCAACCACGCCACTTTTTCCCAAACCTTCAATTCTATACAAAAACATGCACCGTAGATTTACGTAGTTTATAAACAGAGAGATAAAAAGGAACTAGAATCTACATACAAAAGGAAAATTGCAATTGAACAAACTATAACTCCCCTACTCCTCGTCAGAAAGAAGTCCCTGACGCTTTTGTCGCAGCTGTGGGCACTTGGCCATCAATGGCGAGGCGAATATAGGGCATCTCCTTGTCGCCAGGGGTCCACCGTAAAGAGTTGCTCTTGCTTGACGTCACATAGACGGATCTCACGACGGTATGTTGTCACCATATGCTTAGACTAAAGGGACCCCGGGATGGAACGGTTCTTCGCGAGAGGGTGCAATCGATGACGAACTTGGCAAGGGCGACATGCGGCACCATACCATGAATGCATGTGGGCAAACTGATGAGCTCCACGATAGACTGCTTGATTTTCTATGGGTTCATACCGTGAGCTCGACATGATAGACTTGTACGAGCGATCCTAAATCGTCCCAAATTTAGGCTGGGTTTGAAGAATGCTGGACAACCCATACATTCAGGGTTAAAAGTAGAAGCACCGGTTGAAGAATGTTTTTCTGTCCGGACCCCTGTCCAGCCTATACGTCAGACAAAAGGGAAACAGAAGGTCTGATTAAAAATGGACTGAGCCACACACCCATCAAAATAAAGCCCAAAGATAACAAGTTAACAACAATAAAAATTCAAACTCTTTTTTGACCGCAATAGCCAGTGGACGTTCTTTGGGAGCATGGCATTTCCAAACGTTTTCCATAGCAAGTTCTTCAAACACACACGAGAATTTCTTCAGAAACACATGACAAATTCTGCAAAAGAAGGATTTTGCTTGAAATTTGCCGTGTTCGCTTAAAGGAATTGCCATGTTCCCGCAACATAAAATACCGTGAAAAACATTTGCAAACTCATACATGCGAATGTTCGTTGAATATCATTAGCATTTTTTTACTTGTTATCCAAGAACTCAGACTATTCAAATTACGGTAAAAAATAGAATTGTTGTGCAGACAATGCATGTCTGCACGATGGTCAACCAACCGTATGCTGCACTTTGATACATGCATGAATGGACTGATATATGGGGCGTGTTTGGTAGCCGTAGTGACTGGGCCTGGCTAGCTCAAGCCTGGCTCACATGAGGTTGGTTGAGCAAATGTAGCCTCTAAACCAACATCTGCAACCTGTTTGGTTGCTCGCATTTAGTTCTCATGCACTAGGAGCTAGCTTTGCACATGGTGTTTGGTTGCCCGCTTGTGTACGCGCGAACACAAGGCCTGGTGTTTGGTTGCATGCAACCCCTGTTGTCTGATAACCTCTTCGGTGCGGTGCTGAGGTTACCAACACACAACGCCATTAGGTAGAACACACACAACAGAACATAGTAGTACTAAGCAGTTATAAATATTGTGCCACACATAAACGAACAAGTTCAAACGCAAATCAGTTTGATATTAAACTAAAGCAACTGGAGCATACGAGGGGCTGTACTAGGCATTGACGACGAAGGCGTCATCGTGCCTCCCGCACCTGATCACCACTTGGCATTGAAGACGATGACCTTCAACATGTCGGGAGTCGGCAGCTTGAAGGTCACCATGAAGCCTATCTTGATATGATGGATGGCGGCGAAGGTGGCCCAACCCTGATCGAGAGTGACCCTGCCGTTCAATAGCCGGATAGTGACCCTCCAGAAGCAGTTGGTGTTCGTCTGCAGTTTGAACTCCCGCGACACTTACAGGAAGTGCCTCATGAAGTCCAACGACATAGGTATGACCTCGAGCTGGGAGGCCATGATCACCTTGCAGAAGGTGGTTGGCCCTCCCACCTCATGGTAGTGGCCATAGTTCCGGCACTTGCAAGTGGGGGGCACGCCGTCGTCCGTGCCCGGGCTCTGGACGGGCATCACCTCAGAGGGCGGCACATCGTCCTTGCCCCTGCCCTGCTCCGTCGATGGCACCACCTCCTTTCCCTTGTTCTCCATGTCGATCTGCATTATGAAGAGTTTCAAAGGCTGGGTGACCATCTGCATTATGAACGTTGCAACACCGCCATTAAAACCTATGCTCGCGTGCCCCTTTATTAACCCACCTTGCCGCTCACCACTTACCCAGTCTCTCGCTCTTCCTCCAACCTAATGCCATGAACCCCAACCCCAACCCAACCCAAACCCCAATGCCAACCCCTTCCCTTGGGGCATTGGATGGAGGGATTTCTTCCTAGGTTGCTCGCTGGGTGACCGCACCGGTAGTCATGGCGATGTTATGGTCGCTTCTACGGTGTTTACTTCGATTCCCCGTGCCCCTAACGCGGATCGAATCGAAACTCAAATCGAATGCGATGTAGTAGGCGAGGAGGGGGAAAATAGCTTACCACCCTTGCCGAAGTGCTGCTGCAGATGCCAGTCAAGGTGGCAGGAGGTCGACTTGCTGTTCTTTGATCTGCTGCACGCCGCCGCCGTCGGTGAGAGTGGGGAGAGGAGAGAGCGAGCGATGAGGGTAATAACTGCCGGCGCTTCGGAAAGCAAAGCGGCTTCTTGAGGGTGGCTCGCGTGCAGCCCCCGTCGCCCACGTGCCTCACTCGGGCCCGACTCGCGAGAAACTGCCGATTCAATCGTAATTCGCGGGACTGGCTCGAGGGTGCTTTAAAGTTCGTGCGATACAGGCTGAACAGTGTATCCAGGCCAACCAAACAGTCAAAACTCTTCTCACCCGGGCCTGGTTCGGACTTATACGGATAATCAAACACGCCCATAATATTATGCAGGAATCATCATGCACACAATGTTGTGTGCATAGCAGTGCTAAAAAAACTCGGACTCTTCAGACACTTGCAAGCCAAAAACTCCTTGGCCACGGAGGTCCCAAAGTCCCAACACCCGCACGCACCATCCAAAGTCCAAACGCCCCACCCCCATCCCCACGCGCAGTCTGATCCGATCCTATCGGCCGGAGTGAGGCAGATTTAAATGTTTTTCTAAAATATCCCTACCGCAGACGGGCCCACTCGCCCCCTCCGACCTGGTCTTTAAATGCGCTGGCAAAGTTACTCACTCCGTTCTCTCACCTCCCCGAGTCACCACAGCCGCCGCCTACCCCACCAACCTGCCCCGACCCGCTCCCGACCTCCGAGGCAATCAGCGTCCGCCGCGGCCGCCATGGCGTTCGAGAAGATCAAGGTCGCCAACCCTATCGTCGAGATGGACGGTCAGATCCCGCTCCCGCTCCCACTCCCCGGCAGATCTATCTCCGCCGTTCCCTTGCCGATATAAACGATGCCTCTGCTGAATTTTGTATTCTGGTCGGGGTGATGCCGGGAGATCTGAGAGATGTAGCCGTCGTTCTGCCCCTCCTTTATTCCAATCTTAACTGTTGGGCTCAGGTGCCTCTGATCTATCTCCGTAGTTGGATCGCCGCCGTGGTGTCAGAGATCGGATTTAGAACGTAGATGGCGAGATAATTGCACATGCATGACACCTTGGGTACGAACATGATTGTCTATTGACAGTGGGAAGGTGCAGGGTTGGGCGTACTCTGCTGGTGAAATAGTTCTGTCTGACGTATAACTACTGGATCTCGTCTTTGAAATCTATTTTCAGAAACCGTAACCTTAAGTGTTTTTTGACACGATTGCTCACGCTTTCGGTCCAATCGTAGCCAGTGCTTCATGCCTGCATCGCATGTTGCATTGGGTAGCTCGTTTTTTTTTGGGAAAGAAAATGATGTCGAACTTTCGGTTTAAGCAATAAATTTGTTCACAAAATAATACTAATATTTGTAGTTTTTTTCATCTTATGTAATCAATTGATTTGTTGGTCCGCTGTCGTGCTGATGTCCTGTTTTTTTACCTATAGGCGATGAGATGACCAGAGTATTCTGGCAGTCTATCAAGGACAAGGTAGTCAATAAGCAACAGCTCTGACAAATCTGATCCGCTTGGGCCATTGTGTGTGTGTGGTTCTTGTTTTCCATATGCTGTCAGGCTGATTGTTTCGTTTGTTTCAGCTTATCTTCCCATTTTTGGACTTGGACATTAAGTACTTTGACTTGGGAGTTCTACACCGTGATGCAACTGATGACAAGGTTACAGTGGAGGCTGCAGAGGCTACTCTCAAGTAAGAAGTTTTGAATAATTTGAGTTTGTGCTGATGTTATGCTTGGGTTCAAGTAAAAATATGGTTGCTGTGATCACACCATTTCAAGCGATTTATGTAGCCTGCAATTTGTGTGTCCTGTTTTTTAATCATTAGTAGTTTTGTTGCGGTATATTTCCCTACGAATTTTGAGTACTATGATTGATGTTCTTAATTATTCAAATATTATTAACAACGAGGGAGATATCATTTCACTAGTCTTGTTGATTAGTTGTATCATTTTCATATCTTTGAAACTAGCTAGTTTTGTCAGAAGTATTTGACCATATATAACTTTAGCATATTCTTATGACTTTGTTGTCCTATAGTGCTGTTCTAATTCAATGTTATTTTCAGGTACAATGTGGCTATTAAATGTGCAACCATTACTCCAGGTATATTTCACTCAAGCTTATGCAGCTCAATTATTTGTTCTTCATATTGTTGAAGCACTAGCACTATTTGATGATATTTTCTCTCTAATATCTGGTTACTTCACCATGACAGATGAAGATCGGGTTAAGGAGTTCAACCTAAAACAAATGTGGAGGAGCCCAAATGGCACAATTAGGAACATTATAAATGGTAAGCTCCTGCTGTATTTCAATATAATGGACATATTAGGTTTTCGCTAAAAAAATGAACGTAGTTAGGTTGTTGACATTTCTCTTACACTTGTTACCTGCAGGCACCGTGTTCAGAGAGCCAATTATATGCAAGAATGTCCCAAAGCTTGTTCCAGGTAAGCAGGATTAAAACTACTACTCCCTCCGATTCATATTACCTGCCCCTGCTTTAGTACAACTTTGTACTACTAAAGCAGTGACAAATAATATGGATCGGAGGGAGTGCATACTTTTTTTTCTAACGTGAACACATTTTGAAATGCAAAATTTCCTTGCTAAACTGTTTCTTTGGTGTAATCAGGATGGACTAAGCCCATCTGCATTGGAAGGCATGCTTTCGGTGATCAGTACAGAGCAACTGATGCCGTTCTCAAGGGACCTGGCAAACTCAGACTAGTTTTCGGTACGGTTGCATAATCACTCCACTTAAAATTTAAGTATGAAAGAATGAAGTCTTTGTAGTTCTATATTTTCACGTATGATTGTCTTGTTTGTTCAGAGAACTGGTGCTAGCAAACCCTGATATTCTTTGCCTTTTTGTTTCTTTGGTCTACTGGCAGAGGGAAAAGACGAGACGGTTGACCTTGAGGTTTTTAACTTCACTGGTGCTGGAGGAGTCGCCATGGCTATGTACAACACAGATGAGGTACTGCTATGCCTGGACTGGTTTCTGCAATTACAAACAATATTTGCATTTTGGTGTAAAATCCAGACATCTAATTAATTAATTATTGTGTACAGTCAATTCGAGGTTTTGCTGAAGCTTCTATGGCAATCGCTTATGAGAAGAAATGGCCATTGTACCTTAGCACAAAAAACACAATCCTTAAGAAATATGATGGCAGGTAGTTCATAGCTACACTTAAATATTAGTTAAGGCCTGTTCCGAGACAATTAGATCAGGCTAAATATACTTTTATTGTGTAGGTTCAAGGACATTTTCCAGGAGATCTATGAAGCTGGCTGGAAATCCAAATATGAGGCTGCTGGAATATGGTACGTTTTGAATCATTCTTGCTTCGAGCTCTTTTGGAATCTTTTGTCAAAGTATGTCATGAGTTGCTTTTTGGTAGGTATGAACATCGTCTCATCGATGACATGGTTGCCTATGCACTTAAGAGCGAAGGAGGCTATGTTTGGGCTTGCAAGAACTATGACGGAGATGTGCAGAGTGATTTCTTAGCTCAAGGTCACAACACTGCAACTTTTGAGTCTCTGCATAAAATATTCAGAAAATGTATCTTTTTTTCCCGTGCTCAATAACCAATGCTGAAGTGTATGTGCAGGTTTTGGCTCTTTGGGCTTGATGACGTCAGTATTGGTATGTATTTTCTCATTACTAATGTTCTTGAATCTTGACTAAATCTTGGGTGTTATCTCTAGTGTGAAAAGCCTTTACTTTGGTCATATCCATGTCAGTACTTCTAAATATATATTGAGAATATTTGTTAGGTTGTGCTAATTCCTTTTGATATTTATAGATGTGCCCTGATGGTAAAACCATCGAAGCTGAAGCTGCCCATGGCACAGTTACCCGCCATTTCCGTGTTCACCAGAAAGGTGGTGAAACCAGCACAAACAGCATTGCTTCAATCTTTGCTTGGACAAGAGGACTTGCACACAGGTACACCTAGTACTTCTATATCTCTACCGGTGCCAGTGTGCAACCTTTTGTGATAACCATGTATACGAGGGTAATTTCCACTTTGTTCAGTTATACTGTATCAGTGACAGCATACCTTTTTCTGGTGTGACCAAAATAGTAATTAAGACAAGTATATTGGTGCCTATAATTATTACTCTAGTGGACTTTGCTTTTTAGCTGATTCTCCCATGTCCACACTGCAGGGCAAAGCTAGACGAGAATGCTAGACTTCTTGAATTTGCACAGAAACTTGAGGAAGCGTGCGTCGGAACTGTGGAGTCTGGGAAGATGACCAAGGACCTTGCACTCCTTGTCCATGGATCCTCAAAGTATGTTATGCTGTTCAGCTTTCCCTCTACTGTATTTTTCTCTATTATTACCCTGAATTCATAATTGATAATCTGATATCTCATTGTGCTCTTTCGTTTTCAGAGTTACAAGAAGCGATTACCTGAACACTGAAGAGTTCATTGACGCTGTTGCTGCTGAGCTCAAATCAAGACTGTGAAAGACCTCTTCCACTTCAATGCTTGAATAGTCATTACTCATCGATTCAAGTCATTTTGGTTATGTCGCCATTACCTGTCATGCTTTCATTGTGAACAGAACGAGCTTTTACTGCACCATCGCATATTATTGTCAAACATGCAAGCGATTCTGTAGATGCTGATGTTATGTAAGTGGGGCTCACAATAAAGGACATATAGAACCATTATTCACATCTGATGATTGTGTCATGTCTAACCAGCAGCTTCTACATTTGAATGGAGATGCATAGTTTGCTCGTTTAATTTGCTTGGTAGTTTGCCCTTTTTTTAGGAGAGCAGGAAAAATCCTGCTACTTACTAGAAAAGAGTTCTGGCTGCCAGCGTTTTTTTTAAACAAGTCGAGTTTGAAACCAATTTTGCTAGTCTCAGTTGATTGAGAATTTTCTCAGTCGATGCTATATTCGTTTGATCTTGTGGATCCGTGCAAAATTATCTTTTTAGTTTTTTTTATATACTACTCCCTTCGTCCCATAATATAAGAACGTTTTTAACACTTGTGTAGTGTCAAAAACGTTCTTATATTGTGGGACGGAGGGAGTATCTCACTTGACTGAGATTTGGTTAAATCTCAATCGATGATCTAGCCACACTCAAATTGAATGTTTGCTAGTTTTTTTTTTGAACTCAAATAATTTCATAGATTAGCAGCATCGCACATGTAGAACCTTACATTGCAGAACAAAAGAAAGTTCAACTGCTGCTGCATTAAGGCAAGAAACCATTGCCCGAACCTAAACATTTAAACTTGTAAGAAAAGTTTTGACTTCTGATTGCTAATCTAACTTGGTGTGTGATCGGAAGTTGTAGCTCCTATTGATATGATAAATTCTTGTAGCATCAAAGGCTAAATAAGCTGTTATGCATGCAAGCTGTGGCCTTAGTGTCCAATGACCTGGAGCAAGAATGGGCTTGCTTTGGCTTGGATAGCTGATGTCGTCGGTGGGGAGACGGCCCAGATGCACAGTTATGAACACTGTTGTTTTCCTGCAAACTGTATAAATGTACCTAAACCTGCTACAGTTGGCTGATCTGTATAAACAATGGTACCTGAAAAAGATGAGATGTCCATGATTGTTTCCCTAGGAGATGGTATCAATTGCATTCTCAAGTGATCCTGGCTTTGCAAAAGGGCCTCCTCATGCACTGCTTTGTCAGTTCCAGTCGAGTTGACTACTTTGTAGTCTCACTGACTGCCGAGATGGACAACTGTGAATAATGTTGATTTCCTGCAACCTGTATAAATATACTTAAACTTGCTGCAATTGGCTGATCTTCAAGTCCTGGACTCCAGGCTGCATCTGTATAAACAATGGTACCCGAAAAGATGAGATGTCCATGATTGTTTCCCCAGGAGATGGTATCAATTGCATTCTCAAGTGATCCCGTCTTTGCAAAAGGGCCTCCTCATGCACTGCCGGTTCCTTGCATGATCGTCATTGATGCTGCAAATACCTGGGAAGGAGGCCTTGTAGTCCCGCAAAAGCGATTGTCGTTTTGAGATTTCCAAAGACACCACAGGAAGGTATACAGTGAGACAACATTTATTTGTGGATGATTGAAAGTGTGAAGGGCTTGGATCATTTGTGAAACTGAACTATTATGTTGGGCAATGAAATAGTTTTAATAAACCATGGGAAACTATACCAAGCTGCTTTTGCAAAAGGGCATATGAAAAAAAATGCATTTCATCTTCAGTATTTCCACAAGTTGTGTAGTTTTCACTAATAAATTCAGAGTAAGTACCCGCCCTTTTACCTGTAGCAAGTGCATTCCTAAGAAGTCTCCAAGCAAAGGTTTGGACTCTTGGAGCCATATGTTTCTCTTTCGATACCTGGTTGAGCAATGCTGTAATCTGTGGTGGTATAGTTTTTGGTCTCTGTTTTGAAGGAAGTATGCACTTTTGGAAGAGAATAGACCTGTAGGAGTTAGCTTCCAAACAACAATGTCTTGGCTAGCAGTACAGACAATCGGAGTGTGAATTATTGAATCAACTATAACAAGAGAAAATAACATATTAATTAGATTAACATTCCAAACTTTTCGTCCAGGAATCTAGAGGTCCATAATTTGAGCAGGGTAATTAAAAGGATGGGGTTGTATGATGAGGTTATCATAGATGTTTTCCCAACCTTCAAACCAAGGGGTGCTCCACAATGAACTATTGCCATCTACAATTTCATAAATATATGCTGAAATGAGAAGAGGCCTTACCTTCAAAATTACAGTCCAGAAAGCAGAATTCAGAGTGTTAGAGCATCTCCAGCCGCGCCCCCCTAGGCCCCCCCGGCCACTTTTTCGGCGCCGGCACCAAAAAAGCCCCAGTCGCGCCCCCAGGACGACGAAAAGCGCCGGTTCGGCCCTTTTTTCCGCCCACGGTCTCAGGCCGAACCCGACGCACTAGGGGGCAATCGGGGGCTCCGGCGCAAGGGAAAAGCGCGGCTGGCCCCACCGTCAGGTGAAAAGTCAGGATTTTCTTCCCCGACTCGCCTCCCAACCCCCGCGCCCTCGGCCGCCACTAGCTATATCCCGGCGCCGCCCGCCGCCCTTCACCGCTAGATAGCCATTCCCCGCCGGAAAAATAGCAGAAGTTCGCCGCGGCAGCCCCTCCAACAGCAGCTGGGCGTTTTCGGCCGCCGTTTCTGGCCGCGGAGGGGCAGTTTAGTGGCGGGTGCACGCCCACCGGGCGCAAGGTGTTCGGCGATTTGCCTGCCTCGGCGATGGACTCGGATGATGAGGAAGCGCTCGCCACGCTGCTGGAGGAGGAAGCCGAGGCCGACGTCCAGGAAGAAGAGCACCTCATGGTGCTCGCCGCCCTCGCCCAGCTGCTGGCGAGCAACGAAAAGCCGCGGCGAGGTGGCTCGGCGCCGGGGCGGGTGAAAGCAAAGAACCGGCATCGACTCGAAGGGTACTGCATGCTCTACTCCGACTACTTCGCCGATGCTCCACTTCACGGCGACAAAACATTTCGGTGCCGTTATCGGATGAGCCGAAAGCTCTTCCTCAGGATTGTGAATTCCATCCTGGAGTTCGACAACTACTTCAAGTGCAAGATGGATTGCACCGGCAAACTTGGATTCACCTCGATCCAGAAGTGCACGACAGCGATGAGGATGCTTGCATATGGAGCTCCCGGTGATTCACTCGGTGACTATGGGCGCATGGCCGAGTCCACCAGCATAGAGTGTTTCTAAAAGTTCTGTCGGGCAGCGGTGGCAGTGTTTGGACCGCAATACTTGAGAACACCCAATGCGGAAGACACTGCTCGGATCCTAGCACAGAATGCAGCAAGAGGATTTCCTGGGATGCTTGGAAGCATCGACTGCATGCATTGGAAATAGAAGAATTGCCCATTTGCTTGGCAGGGGATGTACAAAGGCGCCAAAGGCGGTTGCAGTGTGGTACTTGAGGCGGTGGCCACACAGGACCTCTGGATTTGGCACTCCTTCGTTGGTATGCCAGGAACTCACAATGACATCAACGTGCTGCAGTGCTCTCTTGTCTTTGCCAAGCTTGTTGAAGGTCATTCTCCTCCGGTGAACTTCGAGATCAATGGGCGGCACTACAACAAGGGGTACTACCTAGCTGATGGCATCTATCCGAGATGGTCTACATTTGTGAAGACTATCTCAAACGTTGTGCCAGGAGGCAAGAAGTCCCACTTTGCCAAGGTGCAGGAGGCTTGCCGGAAGGATGTCGAGCGAGCATTTGGTGTGCTCCAATCTCGATTTGCTGTTGTCCGATACCCTGCTCAGACCTGGTCGAAAGATCAAATGTGGGAGATCATGACTTGCTGTGTCATCTTGCACAACATGATCATCGAGAGCGAGCAAGAAGACCCAGTGTTTGACACTGAACCATACTACAGGCAGGGTCCTCTAGCCGAAGTTGATCACCAGCTACCGGCAACCTGGACTGCCTACCTCAGTATGCGTCAGGAGATCCGAGACCCACAGGTGCATCACCAGCTGCAGCATGATCTGGTGGAGAACCTATGGAGGCTCAAGGGCGACGCCGGGCGCGACGTGTGATGAAATATGAGTTTTTATTTGTTGAACTATATAATTTGTATTGAACTATTTGTTGTTGTACTATTTTGTTGAAGTATTTGATTTTTCTGTGATAAAAAATATTTATGTTGGTAATTGAACGCCGAGCCACGGCGAACCACGCCGAATATGGGCATATTCTCGCCCATATGGGCCCTTTATTCGCTGAAAGGGGGCTGAAAAGTGGGCCAATATCGGCGCCTGGGGGCAACCTGGGGGCGACGACTGGGCGCAAAACCGCCCCCAGCGCCGATTGTATCGCCGGCTCGCCCCCAGGGGGCGATTTTTATGCGTCCTGGGGGGGCCAACGGCTGGAGATGCTCTTAGGCTTTGCCCTCCAAATAGTTGTGTCATGATGTTGGGAAACGTAGTAGAAAATGATTTTTTTTGCCGTACGATCACCCAGGAACAATATGAAGATGCATCTAAGGTTTGGATCAACGATCGTTGCCGACTCCGTAGTGCAGCAGAAGTAGACGAGACGGTGTAGATCGTACTTGAAGTCCCTCGAACCGTAGATGAACGATCCCTCAAACTGCTCATGAACTGTCCCTTGAATGGAAGACCGAAAGCATGGCCTCTCCACAGATTGCAAGCATAAAGTCTTCATCATCCGGCAGCGCTTCGCCGTCCAGAGCTAATCGTCGCCGCAGAAATAGAGGGAGAAGAAGAGAACCACACAGGGTTTCTCTATTATGATGATTTAGAGAAAACTAACACTAGATCTAGTCTAGATCAAAGTAGACGAGAACTAGATCAAGAGAGAACTTGAGGAGCTTCAAAACCTATGTTCTAGGGGCTAGCCCTACCCCTCTATTTATATGTTGAGCCTTGGGGTCGTAACTTGGGGAGAGGGCCTCCCCAAAGTCGGTTTGGAACGCAAGGAAAATGAAGGAAATATGCCCTAGAGACAATAATAAAGTTATTATTTATTTCCTTATTTCATGATAAATGTTTATTATTCATGCTAGAATTGTATTAACCGGAAACATGATACATGTGTGAATACATAGACAAACAGAGTGTCACTAGTATGCCTCTACTTGACTAGCTCGTTGATCAAAGATGGTTATGTTTCCTAGCCATAGACATGAGTTGTCATTTGATTAATGGGATCACATCATTAGGAGAATGATGTGATTGACTTGACCCATTCCGTTAGCTTAGCATTTGATCATTTAGTATGTTGCTATTGCTTTCTTCATGACTTATACATGATTCTATGACTATGAGATTATGCAACTCCCGTTTACCGGAGGAACACTTTGTGTGCTATCAAATGTCACAACGTAACTGGGTGATTATAAAGGTACTCTACAGGTGTCTCCGAAGATACTTGCTGGATTGGCGTATTTCGAGATTAGGATTTGTCACTCCGATTGTCAGAGAGATATCTCTGGGCCCACTCGGTAATGCACATCACTATAAGCCTTGCAAGCATTGCAACTAATGAGTTAGTTGCGGGATGATGTATTACGGAACGAGTAAAGAGACTTGCCGGTAATGAGATTGAACTAGGTATTGAGATACCGACGATCGAATCTCGGGCAAGTAACATACCGATGACAAAGGGAACAACGTATGTTGTTATGCGGTTTGAACGATAAAGATCTTCGTAGAATATGTGGGAGCCAATATGAGCATCCAGGTTCCACTATTGGTTATTGACCGGAGACGTGTCTCGGTCATGTCTACATAGTTCTCGAACCCGTAGGGTCCGCACGCTTAAAGTTAGATGCCGATCATATTATGAGTTTTGTGTTTTGATGTACCAAAGGTAGTTCGGAGTCCCGGATGAGATCGGGGACATGACGAGGAGTCTCGAAATGGTCGAGACGTAAAGATCGATATATTGGACGACTATATTCGGACATCGGAAAGGTTCCGAGTGGTTCGGGTATTTTTCGGAGTACCGGGGAGTTACGGGAATACGGGGGAAGAAGTATATGGGCCTTATTGGGCTTTAGGGGATAGAGAGAGGCAGGCCGCGCGTCCCCCCAATGACTAGTCCGAATTGGACTATGGGGAGGGGCGGCGCCCCCTCCTTCCTTCTCTTCCCTCCCCCCTTCCTTGTCTCCTACTCCTACTACTTGGAAGGGGAGGAATCCTACTCTTGGTGGGAGTAGGACTCCTCCAGGGTGCGCCATAGGGGCCGGCCCTCTCCCCCTCCTCCACTCCTTTATATACGGGGGAGGGGGGTGTCGGTGTCAAAACCGGCGGATCTCGGGTAGGGGGTCCCGAACTGTGCGTCTAAGGCGGATGGTAACAGGAGGCGGGGGACACAATGTTTACCCAGGTTCGGGCCCTCTCGATGGAGGTAATTCCCTACTTCCTGCTTGATTGATCTTGATGATATGAGTATTACAATAGTTGATCTACCATAAGATCGTAGAGGCTAAACCCTAGAAGCTAGCCTATGATTATCATTGTTGTTGTCCTACGGACTAAACCCTCTGGTTTATATAGACACCGGAGGGGGCTAGGGTTACACAGAGTCGGTTACAAGGGAGGAGATCTACATATCCGAATTGCCAAGCTTGCCTTCCACGCAAAGGAGAGTCCCATCCAGACACGGGACGAAGTCTTCAATCTTATATCTTCATAGTCCAACAGTCCGGCCAAAGTATATAGTCCGGCTGTCCGAGGACCCCCTAATCCAGGACTCCCTCAGGGGGCACCCCATAGACACAACAATTGATCCATTGGATCTCTTAGCTGTGTGCGGTGCCCCCTCCACCATAATCCACCTCGGTCATATCATAGCGGTGCTTAGGCGAAGCCCTGTGTCGGTAGAACATCATCATCGTAACCACGCCGTCGTGCTGACGGAACTCTCCCTCAAAGCTCGGCTGGATCGGAGTTTGAGGGACGTCATCGAGTTGAACGTGTGCTGAACTCGGAGGTGCCGTGCATTTGGTACTTGATCGGTTGGATCGTGAAGACGTACGACTACATCAACCGCGTTGTGCTAATGCTTCCGCTTTCGGTCTACGAGGGTACGTGGACACACTCTCCCCTCTCGTTGCTATGCATCACCATGATCTTGCGTGTGCGTAGGATTTTTTTTGAAATTAGTACATTCCCCAACAGTGGCATCCAAGCCAGGTTTTATGCGTAGATGTTATATGCACGAGTAGAACACAAGTGAGTTGTGGGCGATACAAGTCATACTGCTTACCAGCATGTCATAATTTGGTTCAGCGGTATTGTTGGATGAAGCGGCCCAGACCGACATTACGCGTACGCTTACGCGAGACTGGTTCTACCGACGTGCTTTGCACACAGGTGGCTGGCGGGGGTCAGTTTCTCCAACTTTAGTTGAACCGAGTGTGGCTACGCCCAGTCCTTGAGAAGGTTAAAACAACACTAACTTGACGAACTATCATTGTGGTTTTGATGCATAGGTAAGAACGGTTCTTGCTCAGCCCGTAGCAGCCACGTAAAACTTGCAACAACAAAGTAGAGGACGTCTAACTTGTTTTTGCAGGGCATGTTGTGATGTGATATGGTCAAGGCATGATGCTATATTTTATTGTATGAGATGATCATGTTTTGTAACCGAGTTATCGGCAACTGGCAGGAGCCATATGGTTGTCGCTTTATTGTATGCAATGCAATCACCCTATAATGCTTTACTTTATCACTAAGCGGTAGCGATAGTCGTGGAAGCAATAGTTGGCGAGACGACAACGATGCTACAATGGAGATCAAGGTGTCACGCCGGTGACGATGGTGATCATGACGGTGCTTCGGAGATGGAGATCACAAGCACAAGATGATGATGGCCACATCATATCACTTATATTGATTGCATGTGATGTTTATCCTTTATGCATCTTATTTTGCTTTGGTTGACGGTAGCATTATAAGATGATCTCTCACTAAATTTCAAGATAAAAGTGTTCTCCCTGAGTATGCACCGTTGCCAAAGTTCGTCGTGCCGAGACACCACGTGATGATCGGGTGTGATAAGCTCTACGTTCATCTACAACGGGTGCAAGCCAGTTTTGCACACGCAGAATACTCGGGTTAAACTTGACGAGCCTAGCATATGCAGATATGGCCTCGGAACACTGAGACCGAAAGGTCGAGCGTGAATCATATAGTAGATATGATCAACATACTGATGTTCACCATTGAAAACTACTCCATCTCACGTGATGATCGGACATGGTTCAGTTGATTTGGATCACGTGATCACTTAGATGATTAGAGGGATGTCTATCTAAGTGGGAGTTCTTAAGTAATATGATTAATTGAACTTTAATTTATCATGAACTTAGTCCTGGTAGTATTAGCATATCTATGTTGTAGATCAATAGCTCGCGTTTAGCTCCCCTGTTTTATTTTGATATGTTCCTAGAGAAAACTAAGTTGAAAAATGTTAGTAGCAATGATGCGGATTGGATCCGTGATCTGAGGATTATCCTCATTGCTGCACAGAAGAATTATGTCCTTGATGCACCGCTAGGTGATAGACCGATTGCAGGAGCAAATGCAGATGTTATGAACGTTTTGCAAGCTCGATATGATGACTACTTGATAGTTTAGTGCACCATGCTTTACGACTTAGAATCGGGGATTCAAAAACGTTTTTGAAATGTGATGGAGCATATAAGATGTTCCAAGAGTTGAAATTAGTATTTCAGACTCATGCCCGTGTCGAGAGGTATGATACCTCTGGCAGTACTTTGCCTAAAAGATGGAGGAGAATAGCTCAATCAGTGAGTATGTGCTCAGATTGTCTGGGTACTACAATTGCTTGAATCAAGTGGGAGTTAATCTTCCAGATAAGATAGTAATTGACAAAGTTCTCTAGTCACTATCACCAAGTTAGTAGAACTTCGTGATGAACTATAATGCGCAAGGGATGACGAAAACAATTCCCAAGCTCTTCGCGATGCTAAAATCGGCGAAGGTAGAAATCAAGAAAAACATCAAGTGTTGATGGTTGACAAGACCACTAGTGTCAAGAAAAGGGGCAAAGGGAAGAAGGGGAACTTCAAGAAGAACATCAAGCAAGTTGCTGCTCAAGTGAAGAAGCCCAAGTCTGGACCTAAGCCTGAGACTAAGTGCTTCTACTGCAAAGGGACTGGTCACTGGAAGCGGAACTGCCCCAAGTATTTGGCGGATAAGAAGCATGGCAAAGTGAACAAAAGTATATTTGATATACATGTTATTGATGTGTACTTTACTAGTGTTTATAGCAACCCTTCGGTATTTGATACTGGTTCAGTTGCTAAGAGTAGTAACTCGAAACGGGAGTTGCAGAATGAACAGAAACTAGTTAAGGGTG
Source organism: Triticum aestivum (assembly GCF_018294505.1). Taxonomy (NCBI): domain Eukaryota; kingdom Viridiplantae; phylum Streptophyta; class Magnoliopsida; order Poales; family Poaceae; genus Triticum; species Triticum aestivum. The sequence goes on along the minus strand of NC_057802.1, from coordinate 329,955,259 downwards.
AAGTGACGATGTGTGTTGGAAGTAGTTCCAAGATTGATATGATCATCATCGCACACTCCCTATACTTTCGAGATTAGTGTTGAACCTAAATAAATGTTATTTGGTGTTTGCGTTGAGCATGAATATGATTTGATCATGTCTATTGCAAAACCGTTATTCATTTAAGTTAGAGAATAATTGTTGTTCTGTTTACATGAATAAAACTTTTGATGGTCATACACCCAATGAAAATAGTTTGTTGGATCTCGATCGTAGTGATACACATATTCATAATATTGAAGCCAAAAGATGCAAAGTTAATAATGATAGTGCAACTTATTTGTGGCACTGCCGTTTAGGTCATATTGGTGTAAAAGCGCATGAAGAAACTCCATGCTGATGGGATTTTGGAATCACTTGATGCTTGCGAACCATGCCTTATGGGCAAGATGACTAAGACTCCGTTCTCCGAAACAATGGAGCGAGCAACTGACTTATTGGAAATAATACATACTGATGTATGCGGTCCGATGAGTGTTGAGGCTCACGGCGGGTATCGTTATTTTCTGACCTTCACAGATGATTTGAGTAGATATGGGTATATCTACTTGATGGAACATAAGTCTGAAACATTTGAAAAGTTCAAAGAATTTCAGAGTGAAGTGGAAAATCATCGTGACAAGAAAATAAAGTTTCTACGATCTGATCGCGGAGAAAATTTTTCGAGTTACGAGTTTGGTCTTCAATTAAAACAATGTGGAATAGTTTCACAAATTCGTGCCACCTGGAACACCACAGCATAATGGTGTGTCTGAACGTCATAACCGTACTTTATTGGATATAGTGCAATCTATGATGTTTCTTACCGATTTACCACTATCGTTTTGGGGTTATGCATTAGAGACAGCTGCATTCACATTAAATAGGGCACCATCTAAATCCGTTGAGACGACGCCTTATGAACTGTGGTTTGGCAAGAAACCAAATTTGTCGTTTCTTAAATTTTGGGGTTGCGATGCTTATGTGAAAAAGTTTCATCTTGATAAGCTCAAACCCAAATCGGAGAAATATGTCTTCATAGGATACCCAAAGGAGACAGTTGGGTACACCTTCTATCACAGATCCGAAGGCAAGACATTCGTTGCTAAGAATAGATCCTTTCTAGAGAAGGAGTTTCTCTCGAAAGAAGTGAGTGGGATGAAAGTAGAACTTGATGAGGTAACTGTACCTGCTCCCTTATTGGAAAGTAGTCCATCACATAAATCTGTTCCTGTGACTCCTACCCCAATTAGTGAGGAAGCTAATGATGATGATCATGTAACTTCAGATCAACTTACTACCGAACCTTGTAGGTGAACCAGAGTGAGATCCGCACCAGAGTGGTACGGTAATCCTGTTCTGGAGGTCATGTTACTTGACCATGACTAACCTACGAACTATGAAGAAGCGATGATGAGCCCAGATTCCGCAAAATGGCTTGTGGCCATGAAATCTGAGATGAGATCCATGTATGAGAACAAAGTGTGGACTTTGGTTGACTTGCCCGATGATCGGCAAGGCATAGAAAATAATTGGATCTTCAAGAGGAAGACGGACGCTGATAGTAGTGTTACTATCTACAAAGCTAGGCTTGTCGAAAAAGGTTTTTGACAAAGTTCAAGGAGTTGACTACGATGAGACTTTCTCACCCGTAGCGATGCTTAAGTCCGTCCGAATCATGTTAGCAATTGCCGCATTTTATGATTATGAAATTTGGCAAATGGATGTAAAGATTGCATTCCTGAATGGATTTCTGGAAGAAGAGTTGTATATGATGCAACCTGAAGGTTTTATCGATCCAAAGGATGCTAACAAAGTGTGCAAGCTCCAGCGATCCATCTATGGATTGGTGCAAGCATCTCGAAGTTGGAATATACGCTTTGATGAGTTGATCAAAGCATATAGTTTTATACAGACTTGCGGTGAAGCCTATATTTACAAGAAAGTGAGTGGGAGCACTACAACATTTCTGATAAGTATATGTGAATGACATATTTTTGATCGGAAATAATGTAGAATTTTTTGGAAAGCATAAAGGAGTATTTTAAAGGAGTTTTTTCAAAGAAAGACCTCGGTGAAGCTGCTTACATATTGAGCATCAAGATCTATAGAGATAGATGAAGACGCTTGATAAGTTTTTTCAATGAGTACATACCTTGACAAAGTTTTGAAGAAGTTCAAAATGGATCAGGCAAAGAAAGGGTTCTTGCCTGTGTTACAAGGTGTGAAGTTGAGTAAGACTCAATGCCCGACCACTGCAGAAGATAGAAAGAGAATGAAAGTCATTCCCTAGGCCTCAGCCATAGGTTCTATAAAGTAAGCCATGCTATGTACCAGATCTATTGTATACCCTACACTGAGTTTGGCAAGGGAGTACAATAGTGATCTAGGAGTAGATCACTGGACATCGGTCAAAATTATCCTTAATGGAATAAGGATATGTTTCTCGATTATGGAGGTGATAAAAGGTTCGTCGTAAAGAGTTACGTCGATGCAAGCTTTGACACCGATCTGGATGACTCTAAGTCTTGATCTAGATACATATTGAAAGTGGGAGCTATTAGCTAGAGTAGCTCCGTGCAGAGCATTGTAGACATAGAATATTTGCAAAATACATACGGATCTGAATGTGGCAGACCCGTTGACTAAACTTCTCTCACAAGCAAAACATGATCACACCTAAGTACTCTTTGGGTGTTAATCACATAGCGATGTGAACTAGATTATTGACTCTAGTAAACCCTTTGGGTGTTGGTCACATGATGATGTGAACTATGGGTGTTAATTACATAGTGATGTAAATTATTGATGTTAAATCACATGACCATGTGAACTAGATTATTGACTCTAGTGCAAGTGGGAGACTGAAGGAAATATGCCCTAGAGGCAATAATAAATTTATTATTTATTTCCTTATTTCATGATAAATGTTTATTATTCATGCTAGAATTGTATTAACCAGAAACATGATACATGTGTGAATACATAGACAAACAGAGTGTCACTAGTATGCCTCTACTTGACTAGCTCGTTGATCAAAGATGGTTATGTTTCCTAGCTATAGACATGAGTTGTCATTTGATTAACGGGATCACATCATTAGGAGAATGATATGATTGACTTGACCCATTCCGCTAGCTTAGCACTTGATCGTTTAGTATGTTGCTATTGCTTTCTTCATGACTTATACATGTTCCATGACTATGAGATTATGCAACTCCTGTTTAACGGAGGAACACTTTGTGTGCTACCAAACGTCACAACGTTACTGAGTGATTATAAAGGTACTCTACAGGTGTCTCCGAAGGTACTTGTTGGGTTAGCGTATTTTGAGATTAGGATTTGTCACTCCGATTGTCGGAGAGGTATCTCTGGGCCCACTCGGTAATGCACATCACTATAAGCCTTGCAAGCATTGCAACTAATGAGTTAGTTGCGGGATGATGTATTACAGAACGAGTAAAGAGACTTGCCGGTAACGAGATTGAACTAGGTATTGAGATACCTACGATCGAATCTCGGGCAAGTAACATACCGATGACAAAGGGAACAACGTATGTTGTTATGCGGTTTGACCGATAAAGATCTTCGTAGAATATGTGGGAGCCAATATGAGCATCCAGGTTCCACTATTGGTTATTGACCGGAGACGTGTCTCGATCATGTCTACATAGTTCTCGAACACGTAGGGTCCGCACGCTTAAAGTTAGATGACGATCGATATTACGAGTTTTGTGTTTTGATGTACCGCAGATAGTTCGGAGTCCCGGATGAGATCGGGGACATGACGAGGAGTCTCGAAATGGTCGAGACGTAAAGATCGATATATTGGATGACTATATTCGGACATCGGAAAGGTTCCGAGTGGTCCGGGTATTTTTCGGAGTACCGGGGAGTTACGGGAATACGGGGGAAGAAGTATATGGGCCTTATTGGGCTTTAGGGGATAGAGAGAGGCAGGCCACGCGTGCCCCAATGACTAGTCTAAATTGGACTAGGGGGAGGGGCGGCGCCCCCTCCTTCCTTCTCTTCCCTCTCCCCCTTCCTTGTCTCCTACTCCTACTACTTGGAAGGGGAGGAATCTTACTCCCGGTGGGAGTAGGACTCCTCTAGGGCGCGCCATAGGGGCCAGCCCTCTCCCCCTCCTCCACTCCTTTATATACGGGGGAGGGGGGTGTCGGTGTCAAAACCGGCGGATCTCGGGTAGGGGGTCCCGAACTATGCGTCTAAGGCGGATGGTAACAGGAGGGGGGGGACACAATGTTTACCTAGGTTCGGGCCCTCTCGATGGAGGTAATTCCCTACTTCCTGCTTGATTGATCTTGATGATATGAGTATTATAATAGTTGATCTACCACGAGATCATAGAGGCTAAACCCTAGAAGCTAGCCTATGATTATCATTGTTGTTGTCCTAAGGACTAAATTCTCCAGTTTATATAGACACCGGAGGGGGCTAGGGTTACACAGAGTCGGTTACAAGGGAGGAGATCTACATATCCGAATTGCCAAGCTTGCCTTCCACGCAAAGGAGAGTCCCATCCGGACACGGGACGAAGTCTTCAATCTTATATCTTCATAGTCCAACAGTCCGGCCAAAGTATATAGTCCGGCTGTCCGAGGACCCCCTAATCCAGGACTCCCTCAGGGGGCACCCCATAGACACAACAATTGATCCCTTGGATCTCTTAGACGTGTGCGGTGCCCCCCTCCACCATAATCCACCTCAGTCATATCGTAGCGGTGCTTAGGCGAAGCCCTGCGTCGGTAGAACATCATCATCGTCACCACACCGTCGTGCTGACGGAACTCTCCCTCAAAGCTCGGCTGGATCAGAGTTCGAGGGACGTCATCGAGTTGAACGTGTGCTGAACTCGGAGGTGCCGTGCGTTTGGTACTTGATCGGTTGGATCGTGAAGACGTACGACTACATCAACCGCGTTGTGCTAACGCTTCCGCTTTTGGTCTACGAGGGTACGTGGACACACTCTCCCCTCTCGTTGCTATGCATCACCATGATCTTGCGTGTGCGTAGGATTTTTTTTTTGAAATTACTACGTTCCCCAACAGAAAAGTCCTCCTCGGTTTCCAACATGAAACGACAAGGTTCCTGGCGTTTCTGGAAATGCCTCAGACCTAGGCATCCCCGGCGTCTGGTCCCTGATCTCCGCAAAACCCCTTTTGCACCGACCTAAAGCCTCATGGGCCTTACCCCTTGGCCCAACCAAAGTGTCCGCGCACTAGAACATTTCTGAAAACATCCAAAACCCTTTCGATGACCCCGAAACGCTTCCAGATCCTCTCGAAACTGTTCCGAATATTAATGAAACAATTTCACAAATATATTATCATCAGTCCCATCCTACTAACACTGAGCAGATCATTATTGCCTTAACCTTGTGACCCCGTAGGTTCGGTAACTCATAGACATGAACGAAACCCCTTCGTTCAATGATTGACAGCGGAGCCATGGACGTCCATATCGATCCCTATGAGCACACTAATGCTATTCGAGTGAACCTTTGGTTATCATGTGATGTTCCCTTTGCTTCGCGATACTTCACAAAACCCGAGATGCATCTGTATCCTTCTGAGTCATCACTTGCTCACCATACCGTTATCCTCATTACTGGTTTTGTTCTTCTTTCTCGTTATCATGTACTGGCATCCCCGTGACGATAGTCACCTGTGTCTGGGCAGACGATGATGGATGCAGACACACTAAGGTGACGTTTGAGCAACTACAAAGCCCACCGTATGGTAAGAAGTGACTACGATACTTTCACGATCTAAGGAGCAAAATCACACGTTAATACTCCGTGTCATTACAATTTATTACAGACGATATTAACTCAACTCATAACGGACAAGATCGGGTCGATTCAATATGATCGTTCTTCCAACATCATAATCTCAATGTTGTTTTAGGACTATCGTTTAACACTTAACGATATCCTAATATCCAGAAAACATGATCACTAACAACACTTGAGCTAGTCCTAGAGGCAAGACTAGGAACCTTTTATTTAACAGTTTATGATGCCACACGTGCATACACTACAAAAAAATACACTTCCGTGATGATACGTGTTTGTCACAGTAGGTCACATTTTTTGTCATGCATGTACATCCATGACAAATTTATGACAGAATCAAGATAGTCATACCTGTGCTGTCGTAGAAGTGTTCCATGACATTACCAAAATTATCATCACGAAAGTGTCCACTTCCATGACGATAAATCGCGCGTCACAGAAGTGCTTTCGTCAAGGGTGACCGACACGTGGCATCCACCGTAACGGAACGCCGTTAAGCTATCAGGTCCGGTTTTGGATCCGATAACCCGTTAACAGCCCCGACCGATGGGGATTTTCCACATGTAAAATCATCATTGGTTGGAGGAAACACGTGTCGGCTCACCGTTGGGACAGATGTCACCCACTCATTGGACCCAAAGCGCCTATGATACGTCGACACATGGCATGACCCAACAGAGGCCCATTCTTGTGAAAAGGCCGGCCCATTTGACTTGGTCAAAAGGTGGCGGGCCAGCCCACGGCAAGCCTATTAACGGCATGTTCGCATATAGCCCATTTACAGCCCGCTAACCCAGGGCCCGTTTACGGCCTATCCAAATTAGGCCCAGTAGCGTCATCTGGGCCGTCCAATATAATTCCAGCCCGTTTTAACTTCCGGCCCATGTATGGACCATGACGTCTTTTGGCCCATCTGAGGCCCTTAGTAACCCTCGGCCCGTTAATGACCCGTGGTAAAACTGGCCCGTGATGAACAGTGTATCACTTTATACCCATTAACGGCCCATTATACCGTTGGGCCGTTTCCAGCCCATGTTATCTTTCGGCCTTCTCAGGGCCCATTTATTCTTGGGCTCATTTCCAGCATTCATTTACTTACGACCCGTTACAGGCCTTTTCTGCTTGTGGGCCAAATTCAGCCAGTGGACACAGTCGACCCGTTTGTGGCCCTTTAATCTGTGGGGCCATTTTCATAACATCATCAAATACGGCCGTTTAACGGCCCGTTATGGTCAGCCCATAAAACGTACGATTTCCACTCTAGCCCGTTTACGACCCCTTATACGGCCCGTACAAGGCCCATAGATGAGACGACCCGTAGAAGGCCCATTGACCCGACGGCCCATAGGAGGCCCATGGATCCGCTGGCCCATGGAAGGCCCATGGATCCGACACCCGATAGAAGGGCAACGGATCCGACAGCCCATAGAAGGCCCACGAATCCGACGGGTCCGTCCCGTAGATGGCCCATGGAACGTACGGCCTGTGGAGGGCCATGGTCACTACAACGTTTGGGCGAGTTGGGCCCCGTTTGAACGATATAGCATATTCAAAGAATTATCCTACTCTATACTATCACCTCTAAAAAACATACACTATACAATAAAGAGACTAAGGCATAGAAACGTAGAATAATCCTACACTATACAATAAAGAAATTACAGCCGATTATACCCACTGGGCATTATGGTTCGGCACCAGTGATAATAAAGCATACACAAATAGCAAATTACATACACTGGGCAAATACAGCTCATACATCATGGACGCGCATCAACATAAGTTACCATTTGAACTATAATCTCTTCAGAAAATAGGATTGGCTGGATTTAGATAGCAGAAATTTCAGTCTGCAAAATCTCCAATTCCTTCGTTGTTACCTCAGTGTCTTGTTTCATTTTTTTGACTCCTTCATCTAATACCTGCATGTCCAGTCTCAACTTATTGATTGTACGTTTAGAATCATGTACACGTTGTCTTGCCACCTCTAGTTGATGCTCGAGAACATCAGCACATTCCAATTCCAATCCATAATCATCCGGTAACGGCCATGCCGCACTGCTCGCAGATCTTTGTGTTGATGTCACTTCATCCTGAAATGTTTCTGTAAGTACACATGACTAGGGCAAAAATATAGTTACAACAGTGAAGCGAGCAAGACAGACTATTTTGTACATGGCAAAACAAGACTAACAATAATGTTACACGTCATGAAGCATAAGCAGGTGATATTTTAAAAATTATAAAAAAGGTAGTCTGTGCAGCCTGCATACAGAAATCTCTCTTAGCTCACCAGAGGAGCATGATGTTGGGGCCCAATCCAAAACACAGACAAGTTACAAATTTAGACAACACGTTGCATAGAAGTAAGCAAGCAGTTGGCCATTCTGTAGCTCAATTAAAGTCTTAGGGAGCATAATGAACAACAGAGGATTTCATACAAACATACTACAGCAAGCAAAACTATGCAATCATTAGCCTAGTAAAAACTAGATTGTGAGCCTCATTCAATAATAGTTGGTTAATAGACTTCAAAGCTTCAGGCACACTTCAGCAGAGTAATTAAATGGTAAGGCCTTTAATTATGTCAACTAATAGTTATACAAGTACCCAACATCAGGCATCATTCTTTGGGAATCTCATTAACTGAGGACAAATAAAGCAATTGAAAAGAGCAAATTAACTATGCCTGAAACAAACAAGGAATTGAACTGTTGAGTTGGATACAGTGACTTGCCTTAACAGGTTGAAGAGGCTCAGCGCAGCTCCTACTTCTCTTGCAAGGCTCCTTCCTAACATCTTGTACTTGGAAATCCTCAATCTTATCTTCATTGCACCCCCTCTGCAAGGTGACACAAACTAGTTACTCGTCTCCTTGGAAGATAAATATGCATACTTTCCAGTCTATGAACACAAAAGGATGAGATTATAACAAAACAACACCACATAATGAAACATGCCGCATCTCTTGCACTTGCACACAATGAAATGAGCATTTACTATGTGTGCACTATGTAAAAACTAGGCATACCTTCGAACTGGATCTCCAGGTACTCTTGGAGAGCCTACTTTACTGTACAGCCAAACCTTTATGTCACCTATGAGTTAGAAAAGACCCCACTACAGCAGACCTTAGTGTTTAAATTGTTGACAAGTTCTGTTAGAGTGTTAGGTCAAGAACAGCAAGTAATCAAAGCAAACAGTCCTAGTATGGCTGGCTGATGCAAACAAGCAATTGAACAGATGTGTGAGCAAATCTTACATATCAAGAAAAGAAGCAAAGAAGGAGGCTTAAAGACCATCACTTGACTGACCAGATTTAAGGGGCATTTAAACATCATGTGCAACGTATGAACTAACATAAACATTGCATATTCCAGATTCTACAATGGAATGCACATGTATTAGGTTATGCCATGTATGATGATGCCTAAATGTACACTATAGCAGGCAGGAGTGATTCATCATTGCACGCACAATTGAATTGCAGGTTAAGGGCCAGTTCTATTCCGCCTTTTCAGGGCTTATTGTCAAAATAAGCCATAAAAGATGTAAAGAAGTCATTTTTGAGTTATGGGCTTGGGCTTAACTAATTTCGCTTTGGAGGGGGGTGTTTCGGGTAGAACCTCACTAAAAATTGAAGGGAAGGGGAATAGTGAAATGGCTCTGTTGTCTGCCTATATTACACTCAAAATGCAACTGGTGACGCCCGCGTCACACCTCACCCTCAATTAAAAACAAACACGCAAGCGTTCACTGCCCTGTCCGCTTGCATCTCCTCTCCCCTTTCCCTCTACCTCGATCCCCTGCCTGCAGCACTAGGGTTCCTCCAGCAAGCCGTCGCCACTGGTCCCATCTGGACTGGTCCTCGACGATGCTCTGTCCAGCTAGGCTACATGGCCGGCGGGTAGGGGCAAATCTCCCTGGCTGCTCCTCCCTCTGGTGCCACCCCTCATTCTCATGGTCTCCAGTAGCTGCTCCACTGTGGTTCGTCCAACGCACTACTCCGGCAGGCGCTGCACAACTACGGCTGATGCCACACTGCGGCAGAAGGCACCTTATTCCCCCTCCCCACCTCCCAGGCCGTGGCCTTGAGGTGCTATTGAAGGATGAGCTCATCCAACAAGGTGAGGATCTCCTCCGATTTTTGCCAAATTTTCATTCTGATCCACTATACGATGAATTGCTATGAGCTGCTTCTGCTGCTACTATATGATGCATTGCTATGAGCTGCTGCTGCTATATGATGAATTGCTATGAGTTGTTGCTGCTGCTATATGACGAGTTGCTATAAGCTGCTCCCGCTGCTGCTGTATGATGAATTGCTATGAGCTGCTCCTGCTGATGCTGTATGATGAATTGCTATGAGTTGCTCCTGCTGTTGCTATATGATGAATTGCTATGAGCTGCTCCTGCTGCTGCTATATGATGAATTGCTATGAGCTGCTGCTGGTATATGATGAATTGCACACTGCTGCTGCTGCTGTATGATGAGTTCTATGAGCTGTTGCTGCTGCTACATGATGCTTTCAGGTGGTGCTGCTATATGATAATAACCATCCACTTGGACCATCGAATTTCAATAAATAATTGCTCTTCATTTAAATGTGGGTCATGCGTTTTTCGTTTAAATTAGGCAATGGGATCTCTATGGAAAACATTGACCAAAGTAGATTGTGCCAAGTAGATGGTATCTTTGTATTTGCATTTTGAGCAAATAGTGACGGTCTATTTTCCTACCATATTAATTACTACACTGGGTTCAATTTGTGATGTTTGCAAGTCAATTTTTTTTCATATGGGCAGCAAAATGAAAAAATATAATGCAATCTAGACTTTTCACTTATCATACCAAAGATAAGCTGAAAACGCAATGAAAAGAACTGGTTGGCTTATTACATGGAGCTTATATTCACAGGTGCTTATTTTCTTAGGATAACTCGTAATAACTGTCCCTAAGAAACTTGGCCAATAGAACTGACATACAAATAACATGTCACGATGATTGCAATGAAGGAGTGACGTACCATAGCACACTGTATAGGCTCACCGCTGGCTCTCCTTTTTTTGCGATGTTCCATGAAATTGCCACATACATCTTATACTTTTTCATTGTGTAACCCAATCTGCAAGTTGGCACGGCTAATTTCAGACATCTCTACATGATAATACATTGCATATCCCTTGCGCATATTTAAACCACCAATTAATGATTGTGTGCGTAGCATAAACTAGCCATGACTCTGTGTGCTGGACTAGCAGGCACTCTAAGGGAGCCTAATGTAGTGTACTGGAATTCCTACATGCCACCTACGATTTTGTGTAATGTACTGCCTCTGTTCCTAAATATATGTCTATTTAGAGATTCCAGTATGGACCACATACAGATGTATATAGATGCATTTTCGAGTGTAGATTCACTCATTTTGCTCCGTATGTAGCCTATATTGGAATCTCTAGAAAGACTTATATTTAGGAACGGAGGTACGAGGTAGTATCATGTATGACATCTACATATCTAATTTAGCAGCCAGTAGTAGAAATCATTGTCTGCACAAAGGGATTACTGGTCGAAAATCCTAGCAAAGCACGCTGGCAGGCACAGAACAATACAAGAGAGAGAGACACGCTTACAAGATCATAGCAATGCCTCGGTCCAGGATCTTGGTTGGCCAAGCTGTTAGATCCAGAAGAAACATCGTCCTTGTAGTTTTTGCCAGCTGCATAACAGGTAAAAGCGACCTGTTAGTATATTTGAAGTACATCGGGCAGGTGATGCTGGACGGGTTTAAAGGTGACAAGTACCTAGGCCGTGGCGGGTGCTTGGCATCTTGCCAGACGGTGGGAATCAGGTTAGAAACGTCAAGGGTGATGACGCTGCGCTGGCTGTCGGGGTCCGGTAAGGAGATCTAGAACCGTCGAGTAGGGTGTTTGTGGAGCGGCTCCGGTAGGGTGGACTACGGTGTGGGCGAAGCGGATCTGTGGCCGTGGACGAGGGCGTAGGTGAAGCTGCTCCGGTGGTTGGGTTAAGGATGGTGTCGACGATGCGGATCTGCGGCCGTGGACGGGGCGTCAGAAGCTGCTCCGGTAGGTTGGATGAGGGTGCGAGGAAGCGGATCTGAGGCCGTGGACTTGTGAGTTGGCAAAGCGGCCCCGGTAGGGTTGAAAATGGTATAGGCGAAGCTACTCCGGTGGGGTTGACGATGTTGTCGGCGAAGCGGCTCCGGTAGGGTTGAGGAAGGTGTCGGCGAAGAGGATCAGAGGCCGTCGACGGGGGCGTCGGTGGGGCGGCTCCGGGGGGGGGGGGTGGACGAAGCGTCTCCGGTGGGGAGTACGAATGAGCCGCTGCAGATGCGCTGCGGTTGACGAGAGTACCGGCGAAGCAGATCCGGCGCCGTGGACAAGGCCGGCACTGAATGGGCTGTGGTACAGTGGTGGATGAGCAGTCTACTTGTTTCTAGGGGAGGTGGGAGGGGTAGATGCGGCCGCAGAAGCAGATCCGGCGAGGTGGACGCCGCTGGCAGTGAATGGGCTCTGGTACGCCGGTGGATGAGCAGTCTAGGGTTTCGAGAGGGGAGGGGAGAAAGGCCGATGAAGTACGGACGGCGTGATGTGAGATGCTCTGGTGCTGTGGAGTTAGTCGTTTTTGCGGGAGGGGGAGAGGAAATGGGGGTGCCGTGTAGTGGGGGGAACCGGAAGTTACCAAAGCAGCCCCGACCTATTATGTAGATGAGGGCGGTATTGTAACTGTTGGTCTCCGTGCACCAAGGACAAAAGGGGAATTTCGCATGCTAAAGACTAAGGTGGCGGAAATTTTAGAAGGAGGCGGGAGATTTTGCCGCCCGCGGGATCGTTCGTATCCAGTTTCAACTAATTTTGGACCGTGCTAGCGGGAAGGTCATGCGAGACTGTGTACACGGGGCACGCGTCAGCAGTTAATAACTGGTGTGTCCACCCCAGAAAAAAAGACAATAACGCGGGATGATGCGCCGATAACTTGGACGTTCACACGGGCGCGGCCAATCGTACGGGTGTAGTGGCGCGTTCACAAAAAAGGGATCAAACGCTCAGCCTATGTATTTCTCGTGTAAATAGATAATTTAGTGCAATTGGTTATTTACTTTAAACATAATGCATTGACGTGTTAGTGTAGAGGCGCACAAAAAGAAGTCCGCTACTTAAAAGTGTTACCTCATATGATTACATAGCCTCCATTTCATAAATTGCGTACCCGTTGAATTCATATATGAATATTACATATATTACTTCATAATAGAACCTTAAATCATCCAAGACTAATGATTTTGAATGCAAGAGTAACAATGGTGCATGTACATGATAGCTACATTGGTTGTTTGAAGAAACATCACTGTAACTTTGGCATGCACAACTGAAAAGGTTTATTTAAATAGAAAAAATGTGATATGTGAGTGTCCAATCTTTATAGCGTTGAATCGATATTGTACCTTTGGCCACGATACGAAGTAGATATTGATTTATGTTCAAGCGATGCACGTCCACGATCGCTAGATAGTGTTACGTGAATGAATTGTGCAATCTCTCTCACACGCATACATATCTCATTTCCCTGTGGTCATCGGAATCACACACGCGCACTTCGTGTATTTCTCTCCCTCCGTCAAGGTTAGAATTCGTCTTTCTACCCCGTCCTACAAGTCTCTCACACAGAAACACACACGCTCTCTCTGTCGAACACGCCCACCCCTTTAATTCCGCCCACCCACAGCCACTAATGTCTCAAAGTATAATAATGTCTCTCACACATATGCCTAAGGTTAACTCGAGTTCCGGAACCATATGAATACATACAATGGGATTCCAACAGAGCACCTTTTGTTTTGAGATTTCTCTCTCTCTCTCCAACACATTGTTTCTCGCTTCATTTTTTCCGGCACTTGCATGCACACAATTTTGTTTATCTTCGTGATGCTTTAAGTATGCCTCGCACAAATGCTATCTACCTATCCCTTAATATAGCTAGATATGTGTCACACAAACTCCTTCTCCCTACTAGCAAGATGCCCATGCGTTGCACCGAACATCAAGATGCATTTGTATGAGTAGTTTATCTTGTGGGAGAAAAGGATGAACGAGGGAATGCCTTATTTGCAAATGCGGAGAGGGGTGTGGGTATCTTTTTGCAAAATTGCCACAGTTTCCTTCCTATCCGTCGGGTATAAATCGGATGGCCTATATTGCAGGATGGCAGGAACACCATCATCACCAACTCTGTTTTTTATAAGAGTAGGGATATGTAAGTGTCACTGCCCCCCCGCCCCCCCGACACACACACCCACAACCACACAACCACACACACACACACTTCCCAACACCGAAGGAGTAGGGTGACACCTCGATCTTGATACTAATCTATCGACTGGCTTCTCTCTCAAACACACACACACGCACACACACTACCCGACACCGAAGGAGTAGGGCGGCACCTCGATCTTGATAGTAATCTATCTACTCCTCTTTCAAACACACACACACACACATACACACACACTCGCTAGTTGTGCCTCTGTGCCTACCGCGCACACTCTCGATACGTCTTTCTCTCCCTCCCCCTCCCCCCACCCCAACAATGACAGCAGAAGGGTGACAACTCAATCTGATCGTAATCTGTCAATTGGTTTCTCTCTCGAACATTGTGTCTCTGTGCCTCGCTCAGTAGCCCCCTCGATATGTAGACTTCTCGCGCGCGCACAGCTGTAGTGACGATGACGCTGAACCCAGTGTGCCTCGTTTTTACCGGCCTCATGTGATAGTTTTCACCCTGTTTTCTGTTAATTAACAAGGCAACCTTTTCTTTGTTACTACTAGTGAATCCGAAATCATTCGGGGCAGACATAAAATATATCACTTCAACCCAATTATCACAGTAACTATTTTAAAAGAAACTAGCTAGATGCCCGTGCGTTGCACGGAAAATCAAGATGCATTTGTATGAGTAGTTTATCTTGTGAGAGAAAAGGATGAACGAGGGAAGGCCGTATTTGCGAACGTGGAGAGGGGTGTGGGTAAATTTTTGCAAAATTGCCATAGTTTTCTTCCTATCCGTTAGATATAAATCCGACGGCCTATATTGCAGGATGGCACGCACACCATCATCACCAACTCTGTTTTCTACTCCCTCCGTTCCTAAATATTTGTCTTTTTAGAGATTTCAACAAGTGACTACATATGGAGCAAAATGAGTGAATCTACACTCTAAAATATGTCTACATACACATCCGTATGTGGTAGTCCATTTGAAATCTGAAAAAGACAAATATTTAGGAACGGATGGAGTATAAGAGTAGACATGGAGATATATCAGCAGCATGGTCTACAACAAAAATGTGCTGGACTGGTTAGCGCCGGATGCTCGCAACGCGATGACATGAGTTCGAATTCTGTCTTTAACTTTAGATTTTTATATTATATATTACTTATTTAATATATACTTCTTTCGCTACTGTACTGACAGTGGAACCCACAGAGTACTTAGAATACAAGATTAAGGATGGACTTGTTTCTTTTTAACTTTCTGTATGAAGCTGTAGCCACCCTGCAAGTCACGTGTACACTGTACATGCAATTAACTTTTTATAGAGGGACAATCATACACACAATTAACTCAAATGGATTGGATGTCACTCTATTATTTCCAGCATAAGAGCATCTCCAACGGCAGCCGGCAAATTTCCTCCCGTTTCCTTCCGCGGAGGACGACATCAAACGCCAGCGGCATACATTTTCACAACTCTAACCAACCAGATGAAATTCGTGCAAACACGGACTGATTTCATATAAGCATGAAGGATTTCATATAAAAAGCCGGATCTTCATATAAACATGATGGATTTCATTACATTTACATGAACTAAGCGGTGCCAATCCGGCTATCTTGGTATAATTAATACTCCCTCCGTCCGGAAATACTTGTCCTAGAAATGGATGTATCTAGACTTATTTTAGTTATAGATACATACAATTTATCCATTCTTAGAAAAAAAATTCCCGCCAGCTGGAGAGGGAGTACATAATCTAAATGGCCGCCCGCGGATCCCTTTGTCTTCCTCATGTCCGGCAGACACTTTGCGGGGTCGACGAAGGTCCTTGGAAGAGACGAAGAAGCAAAGAAACCACCTGAATGCGCAGTCGTCGCCTCGGCGGTGGCCTTCATGGGACCCAAGTGGCGGCGGCCTCCCGTGTTCTACTTCTCCTCGATGATGGCGGCGGACACGGAGAAGCTGGCCACCGACTCGTCGCTGTCCACGCACCCGGCTTCTGTCTCTGCCTGCATGGCGCTGCCGCAGGCACGGGAGGCGCGCCCACAGACACGGGAGGCGCGGTACGACGCGGCAGCGACGATGCCCGTACCGGTGTGCTCGCCGCCGTGCCGGCGTGGAGCAACTCGCCACTCCTCATCGAGCTGAACTGGAGCGGTGAGTTGCTGAACCACGCGCCTGCTTGGGGCGGCAACTGGCTCCGTCGGGCCAAGCGAGGTTGGTGAAGCACCGAGCGGCCTCGCCCGTATCCGGAGGGCTCGGCGGGCCACCCAGCCGGGTAATATGCCGGAGAGCGGCTCCTCGGAAGCCATCGGAAGAGTGGAGAAATTGGTGAAGGCGGAGATGGGGGAGCGGCGGAGGGGTGCGATTCTTGCCTGCTGTCTGTCTGGCCTCGTGTAAATAGAGGGCGGACGCTAGGAGCTTGGCCGGCGTCTGGCTTCGTTTAAACTGTGGGCGGACGGGAGGAGCTCGGTCGGTGCTGCCTTTAATTCTGGCCCGCTCATGAACGGACGTGTGGCCGGAGTAGGTTTCTTGGTTTGCATGCGGGTTTAACGGAGGGGTTTGATGGAGGCGAGGAGGCGTGTTCAGCCGGGCGTGCAGCGGGCAGCGCAGTACTACTATTCGATTTCACAGCAGGTGGCGCAGTTCCTGATACAGCTTTAATGCAGACGAGCGAGGGAGTAGCGGTTCCCGAAATGTTGAACGACCAATGCATCCTCCTTCAATTAATGCATGAGGGAAGTAATGGGAGGAGGACCGGAAAAGAGGCTGCACGATGTGAATGCAACGCAGTTTGCCCTCATATAAAGGCGCCCCTCCATTCCAATGCATCTCCACATCGTACGCACCTAAGCATTTGCCCAAGCACCTACACTAAGCGCAAAAGAGCTCATTCCAGACCCATGGCGGCGATGCGCGCGAGTGACCAGCGGCTGTGCCAGATGGTCCACGACGTCGGCCTGCGGCATGGCGCCGAGGATCGTCTCCAGACGGTGTTGGAGACCGGTTGGTGGATGGCCGCCGTCGATGCAAACTACGACTCTCAGTTGGACTAGATGATCGTTGCCACCACCAACAAGTTCACCGTCCTCAAGAAGCTCGCGGACGACATCGCCGTACTCCTCCAGCCCGCGCACCCGGGCTCCTCATTGCCTGCCACCCTAATCGGCCTCCATGGCCGGAACCTCTTTCAAGCACGACTGCCCACCGATGCCACGAAGAATGTCCACCTGGAGGTCGCGCTCGCCGCAAGGCGCCTCGCCCTGCAAGAATTCGTCGACCTACACATCCACGTGTACGAGCAAATCGTGTACATAGGTATCTACAAGGCCAGTGAGGACGCTGCGACGTTGGCCTTCCTCAACCGGCTGGAAGCCTTGGATGCCTTTGCTGAGAAGCACCTCGACCTCGCCACAAAAGCCGCCGCTCCTTAGCTGCCGGTTGGTGGCCCGGGGCACTAAGTTGAGGAGGAGGAGGTCGTACGTTGATGGATGCATCTTTCTTCATGCCTTCTGTAACCACCACTGCGATCACATCATCATCGTGGCCTTAATTCTTATTGTGGTGTTGCATTCTCGTTCCAGTCAATACCGACATGTGTGATACCTTTGCTTAATTATATGCATCACTGTAACTAGTACTCCATCCGTCAATTTATAAGTTGTGCTTACCTTTTCCATCAACTTCGTGCAACGCGCGGGCATCTTGCTAGAAACACTAGAACATGTCGGACCGCGTGTGACCAAACCAATGATGCGCCAACCTAGCTACTACGTACCCTGCTTATCTGGCGGAAATAGCCTCGCCCTAGCGTTTCCAATCGTTATTTCTATCTATCGATCGTGCCAAGGAGCAGAACCAAAATGTTACAATTTATACATGTTTCTCTACTCCTACTCCTATACAAGACTCAGTTGGTGATGGTGGTGTGTCTGCCATCCGTCGTTTCTGACCATTAGATCTGCATCTAACGGCTGTGAGGTAAGTTGTGGCATTTTTGCAACAATAGCCCACTTCTCTGCTCCAATTTGCAGAAAACCCCTTATTATCTTGAAAGCAACCACATCCCTCCCTCACCTCATCAAAACAGCCTGAGAAATTACTCCTATAAAAGACTCAGTTGGTGATGGTGGTGTGTCTGCCATACGTCGTTTCTGACCATTAGATCTGCATCTAACGGCTGTGAGGTAAGTTGTGGCATTTTTGCAACAATAGCCCACTTCTCTGCTCCAATTTGCAGAAAACCCCTTATTAACTTGAAAGCAACCACATCCCTCCCTCACCTCATCAAAACAGCCTGAGAAATATATTTTGAGTGAAAAGTACTCCCTCCATTCCTAAATATTTGTCTTTCTAGAGATTTTTCAATAAGTGACTACATACGGAGCAAAATGAGTGAATCTACACTTCAAAATATGTCTATATAATCCGTATGTGATAGTCCATTTGAAATCTCTAAAAAGTCAAATATTTAGGAATGGAGGGAGTAATATATTAGGAGTATATCAAAACAAGAGTGATTTCTTTCAAGTTTGTGAACAAGTACTACTATTCTACTACTTTGGATCCGTCGCAACGCACGGGCACATTGCTAGTAAAAGGAAAAGGCCTGCCGCGTTCGCGTCGCACTCCCCCCCACACGCCCGGGAATCGGGAGTACTCCACGGCCCGTCTGGCACGACACATAGCTTAGGGAAGGCGTGTTGCCTAGCATTTTCACTTTCATGTGGGACCGCCGTTGAGCAAACCGACTATTGGCAAACCGCACCCCGCCCGCCGCCGGGTTGGAAAACAGAAACGAGGGGAAGATCTAGCTGTAGCACGGAAGCCAAGAAATTTGGTGTCAGATGGGGCTCGTTGATAGAGTAGGAGCATTCCGTACTACTCTGCTCCTACTAGTACCAAGTTTGTACTATACAACTAGTACTACCACTATACAACTAGTAGGTACGTGCACGACACAGCATCGTAGGAACAAAAAAGGGAAGATCTTGTTTTGGGTGATTTATCTTTTTTTCTGTCAACGTAGTATGAATAATATGATGTGGGGGCACCCATGAAGCTTATGTGGCTTGGTTGCATGGCTACGAAAGGTTAGAGAAAAATAAATAGATAATGTGTTTAGAGTGCACTCCACTAAACAGATATACTTTGGATCCATTGCAACGGGCCGGCACATCTATATCTATACCCCCTATATAGTGTGTGAATAACTTTGAAAGTTGGTCGTTGGATGAAGCCAATCCGACGGTACAAAGATGGCAAATCCGAGCACTACTGGCCGTTGGATATCATCTACATTCCACCAGATTCTGCCACATGTAGAATCTAGAAGACTCCATGGTTGAACTTCATTCATGACTAACTTTGCCACAACTAAGCTTAGGCAAAGTGTGTCTGAAACAAAAAATGTGGCTAACAAAATGGCCACCACAAGTGTGGCAAGATTTGGCAAGAAGTTGAGTCTATGACATGTGGACCATGTAGCTAGAAAAGTGTGGCAAGCCACAAGTGTAGCAATGAACCAAACACATGCCTGGTGTGTTTGGTAGGGTGTATGAAGGGTGCATGATCCCAAGAGTTCCCTTCTCGACCCATTTTTGGGTGTTTGGTAGAGTGTATGGAGGGTGCATGAGTCCACACTAGATTAGCACAAATACACTAGAAGCATGCATGAAGAGAGCATACATGAAGAGGGGTGTTGAGTTGAGCATGCATGAAGAGGGAACAACTATGCTGAGACGAGAACGCAACCAAACACACTTGTGGCACGCCTAAGCTTAGGCGTGGCAACCTTAGGCTGCAAACCAAACCATAACTTTGAAAGTTGGTCGTTGGATGAAGCCAATCCGACGGTACAAAGATGGCAAATCCGAGCACTACTGGCCGTTGGATATCATCTACATTCCACCAGATTCCGCCACATGTAGAATCTAGAAGACTCCATGGTTGAACTTCATTCATGACTAACTTTGCCACAACTAAGCTTAGGCAAAGTGTGTCTGCCACAAAAAATGTGGCTAACAAAATGGCCACCACAAGTGTGGCAAGATTTGGCAAGAAGTTGAGTCTATGACATGTGGACCATGTAGCTAGAAAAGTGTGGCAAGCCACAAGTGTAGCAATGAACCAAACACATGCCGGCACGCCTAAGCTTAGGCGTGGCAACCTTAGGCTGCAAACCAAACCATAACTTTGAAAGTTGGTCGTTGGATGAAGCCAATCCGATGGTACAAAGATGGCAAATCTGAGCACTACTGGCCGTTGGATATCACCTACATTCCACCAGATTTTGCCACATGTAGAATCTAGAAGACTCCACATGTAGAAGCATAATGCATAAACCACCAGAATCTCATGCGTGCAATGCACGTGTAAATTCCGGGTTTGGCACGAGCTCGTACTGCGGGAGCACCACAAGGCCTGCCGCAGGAGTTACATTTCCTTCTCGGGGCCCACGGGACCGAACTTCAGTGGCTTAGTGCCCGACCTATGAGAACAAGTACAATAAGGTGATGTAGGCGGGCTATAAGACATTAAATATTATATTTTTTCTTAGTTGGACGAGAGAGAAGATGAAAGAGAAGAGAAGCGGGCTACTAGTTAACAGCCGGCTGCAGCACGTGCTCCTAGGCATTTTATGAGAGAGCGAGGTGGGTCATGTAACAATAAAGTAATACATATTAATATTCAACTATTGTACTTGCTGGTTACAAGCTTGGCTATATGTGACGTGGCAACATCATATAGCCAGCAGCCGGCTATATTATTAACCATGCTCTGAGTCAATGACATGCGGACGTTAAATGCGGCTGGCCCACATGTCATTCTCATGGTGGTGGTGTGGTTCGCGACTCACTCGTTCGAGATGAACCGGCCGGTGGTGGCGTGACCGTGGTGAGGGTGCCACAGCTGGGCGTCGGGGCGTTACGAGGCATAGATGGCCACACCGGCGGGTACTACCTGTAGTACAGAAGTACTCCAGCTGAGGATTGATGCCCGGGACGAAATGTGTCACAGCCACTGGATGAAAATTCGATGGCGCGGGACGTGTGGTGTCATGGGTTCGTGCGGCGTCGTGGGAATCGCGTGTGGCTGTGGTAGAAACTTGATGCTCGCCGCATTTAAGGTGGCCCACATGTCATGCACACAAAGGCAGAGGGGCGGTGCAGCCGAGAGGGGTGAGGCGCACGTCGGGGGACGTGGTGCCGTGGGTTGGAGCGGCGTTGTGGGAATCGCGAGCGGCAGTGGATGAAACGTGATGGTCGCCGTAGTTGAACTTCCATGGCCAAGCTGTCATGTCTACGGACACATGCATTGCATACCGATCACTAGAAGGAGTAGTAGAGAAAGCTAGGTGGATAAATAGTTCCTTATAGTCAAGCGGACCCACGCTACTACTTGTTCCAAAGACATGCACACCATTGAAACAATCCATCTATATCAACATACATAGAGAGGGAATATTTTTTTTACAAGAGAGGAAATAGTTCATCCATCCATAAGGCCCTGCTGCTGGTGCAGCATCTTCTTCTTCTTCTTCTTCTTCTTGTTCTTGTTCTCATTTTCTGTGGGCGACGGCTTCGCAACAAGCTCTCTGGACCTTGCAGCTATCTCGAAACTCACACGGGCATCGAGGGTAGCATATTTTATCCGCTCGTACGTCAAGGGATAATTCTCCCATCCAGATGACCTTAATGCCAGCGTCTCGTCACCCTTCTGAAGATTTGTTCCTAGCACAAAATTTGCTACGTCGAATAGGGATGGTGTCGGTTTATCACAATCTTCTACAGGAATTTTTATTCTGGTTTGTAGGTCAGCGATGCTTTTCAAATAAAGGTTGTACAGCTCCAACTTCTGTTTGTCCCCTGCGATGGCTGCCCCACAGAAGTATATGTCCTCCTGAGACAAGAAATCGTGAAGCTCACCTGGTATGGAGGGCGCGTGTATGATGTGGTACACCAAAACATCATGTTCGAGGCACAACTGAAGGACATCGGCGCGTTGGATCTTCCCAGTGGCACGCTCCGTGTACTCTGCGTCGAGACCGATGACATTCATCTCCACCTTTTGGAGGGAGTTGGATACATTGTTGATCCACTTCCGAACAACCCTTGGGTGGTCGGTGAGTGTGGCAACTATGCTCAACGAGCCTTCGACGAGGACATGTTGGACGCTAAAAACCTGCATCCCGATCTCTTTCGCCATTTGCAACCGCTGGACCGGAGGGCTATGGTTTGGAGAATTAGGATTAGATGGATAATCTAACTGAAGAAGATGATTATTTATAGGGGCTTCGGAATTACTCCAGGAGGATGTGAAGAGGTTAAAACAATGTGAATGTAGTGTGGTTTGGATGCAAATGAAGATCAAGGAGTAGTGAAAAAGCCGAGGAAAATCGGTTCCCGATGGAGAAGTAAATGGGAGAAGTTATGCGCATGCATGAGGAGAGGTGCGGTGGTTTGACTGCTGCATGCAATGGATTGGACGGGCTCTTCGGCTGCCTTTTCTCTCTCCCATGCGCACAGAGTGGCCCACTTGCATGCTGCAGTTTATTGGCTGGAGTCGGGCTGTAGCTGCTCATGCGTACGCTAATTAATGCTGTGAATGCGGGGCATGGAGGGAAATGGGCGCATGCAAAAGGGTATATACGCAGACTAATTAGAGAAATACTGAAAAAAGTTATGCGCAAACAAAAGAGGACCGGAGGGAGTACTACTCATGTTCCTACTACGGTTAAGGAATATGCGGTTATCCTCAAAAAAAGAAAAGTCCTTCTTCGCGCTTCCGCATGCACGAGAATTTGGTTCTGCTCGCAATATGGATGATAGCTGGAGGATGAAGTGAACCCAGAGGCATGCTAGCACGGGAGTGTAATCATGTTCCTACTACTCCTACTAGTAGTAGTAGTACAACTTTGGTACTGTACCGACCCGACCTCAGATGGTCAAGTCTCTGTGCTTCAGTGCCATCCTTGGATCGGTAATGCTGACACACACAGTACTCGAAGGATTTATAGCAGAGTAGCAATCACACACTTATTACATCGAATGTCTCAAAAAAGAGAACTTATTACAATAAATATGGCTTAAGGCCATCTAATACGATAACAACGGAAGGCTTGGAAGATAAAGTGAGTCCATCAACTCCAACGGCATAGCTGAGTGCATGACAACGACCTATCGCACCTTTACTCGTTGTTTGAAAAGTCTGCAACATGATACGTTGCAGCCCCAAAACGGGTTAGCACATGGAATATGCTGGCAATGTAACACAGTAGAGCAATGAACAGATAAAAGCTATCACTACATGCATATATGGCTGGTGGATGCTCTATGGTTATATGTTTTTGCGCAAAGCCAATTTTTCCCTACAACAAAGGAATAGATTTTATTTAACTATCATGGTAGTTGAAACATCATTGAGAAGGTACCTCCAACTCAATCCCAATTAAAAGTAATTATCAACCCAACATATTAAAATAGAGTGATGAGATACATTTGATAATCCAAGTACTAGATACTCAAGATTGTCCATAACCGGGGACACGGCTAACCATGATTAGATTGTACACTCTGCAGAGGTTTGCGCACTTTTCCCCACAAGACTCGATCTCCTCCGTTGGATTTCTCGCACTACATGGTGTTTGAGAAACGGATGACCGAGACACAGTCTTTCAGAAGCATTAACTCTAACCCCGGGTAGACAGTACCAACCTACATCCCTCTACATCTGCTAGCCTACCACTGGAAGAGGTCATGCAACATACTCAACTATGCTAGAGCCCATAATAGCTTGTGGCTGCACACGGAAGTTTCTAGCATGAAATATCTCACGATCCCTTTGAGCCTGGGTGGCGGACCGTAGGATGATCACACGGATACCCCGGGATCTCCTAGGACAACACTGGATTCCCCAGGTGCCCAAACAAGCAATCCACCCAGATGTGTATTGAAGTAGCCACCTTAAGTTGAACCATTAATTAACAATCTCACATCTGTCATGGATTCACTCACCAAACCACGTCTACGAGCATAGCATGGCAATAAGCATAACGTAAAAGTAACTCCCAAGGGTTTGATAATAAAACAGGTAATAGGTTCTACCTCATCAACTACTTCCCAATACCCACAAGTTAATCACATCCTAATCATGCAGTGTTTGAGGATTGGAACTAATGCATAAAAACTGGGTATGAAAGGAGTATGATCAATGTGTTACTTGCCTTGCTGACGATCCGCAAAACCTAGTGACTCGTAGTAGCACGCTTCGCACTCCGGGAATTCTATCGCAAACAAACAATAACATACATAAGCAATCAAGCAAAGATGCACGGGTAAAACTCAAATAACAAGATCTAACCAGAAAGTTCAACTTAAGAACTCCGGTTTGCAAAAAGAATCAAATCAAACGGAGCAACGAAACACAAACTGCGAAAGAAACAAGATCCGTTTACTAATCTAGACTAAAGTCAAATTTTACAGTACCAAAATCTTGTTCAAGTTGGTTAAGCGGAAAGAGGGCTTCGAGACGAAGATCTAGGCGCTTGAATCGCCTGATTCCGATAAACGAGCGAAAAGATACGCTAAAACGAAAATCGGATCAGAAATCGCGATCGGAAATAATCGCGAAAAATCCGAGAAAAAGAAAACTGACGAACAGGCTAACGAACGAACGTTCGCTGTCTGTGACTAACGAGTGAACGCGTTCGTTTAAACGAACGAACGGACGAACGTCCGCAAAATAAATAAACCATCAGAAAAACCGATCTATCGAAAATAAACCGAAGAAAAAAATAAAAAAACGGGGTTATCCGTAGAAACCGACCGGTCAACAGCAAGATCCGGGGCGGCGGCGGCGGCTCCGGCTCCGGCGGGCGGCGGCGGCAGCAGTGGCAGCGGCAGGCGGCGACGGCTAGGGCTGACGGGGCAGGGCGGCTGGGGTGGGCTGCGGGGTGGGGCGGCTTATAACGGGCCGGCCCGAGGTCTCCTGGCCGGGTACGGCCCGAAGTCGGTTCCTTTTTTTAAAATAATTCCGGCGTACAGAAAAAGAAATAAAAAGAGTACTAAACCGACTCCAAAAATTCCGAAATAAATTTTCCCCGTCCTCTAAAAATAAGCCGGACAAGGTGATCATTTATTTGCGCCTATAATGCAATTTTGGAAAACGCGTATTTTTCCTATGCAAATAAAATAGCTATAAAATCCGAATAAAATCAAATATTTGATTTTAATATTTTTCCTCCAATATCTCATTTATTTTGGAGAAGTCATATTATCTCCTCTCTTATATTTTAATATGAAATATTTCGGAGAGAAAAATAATTAAAACAAATGATCCCCGTTTCGATATTTCATAAAATTCAAATATGAAAACGGTGAAATCCCCAACTCTCTTCGTGGGTCCTTGAGTTGCTTAGAATTTCGAGGATCGCAAAAATCGAAATGCAATAAAACATGATATGCATGAATGATCTATGTATAACATTCCAGATTGGAAATTTGGGATGTTACAAACCTACCCCCCTTAAGATGAATCTCGCCCTCGAGATTCGGGTTGGCTAGGAAATAGGCGTGGATGGTCTTTGCGAAGATCATCCTCTCGTTCCCAAGTGGCTTCATCCTCGGTATGGTGGCTCCACTGAACTTTACAAAACTTGATAACCTTGCTGCGAGTAACTCGGCTGGCAAACTCAAGAATCTTGACAGGTTTCTCCTCATATGTCAAATCACTGTCCAACTGAATCGCTTCCAGGGGCACTGTATCTCTCAGAGGTATACCGGCCATCTCTGCATGGCACTTCTTCAACTGGGAAACGTGAAACACATCATGTACTCCTGACAGTCCTTCAGGTAACTCCAACTTGTAGGCAACTTCTCCCAAGCGTTCCAAGACACGGTAAGGTCCTACAAACCTCGGGGCTAACTTTCCCTTAACCCCAAAACGCTTAACTCCTCGAAGAGGTGATACTCGCAGATACGCTCTGTCTCCGATTTCATAGACTACCTCCTTGCATTTTGAATCTGCATAACTCTTCTGTCGGGACTGGGCTACCTTCAGTCTATCTCGAATTAGCTTAACCTTCTCTTCAGATTCCTTAATCAAATCCGGTCCAAACAACTGGCGGTCTCCAACTTCATCCCACATCAACGGTGTTCGGCATCTCCTTCCATACAGGGCTTCGAACGGTGCCATCTTCAAACTGGCCTGGTAGCTATTGTTGTATGAGAACTCCGCGTAGGGTAAATTGTCATCCCAACTAGATCCATAATCCAACGCACAAGCTCTCAACATGTCCTCCAGAATCTGATTGACTCTCTCGGTCTGTCCATCTGTCTGCGGGTGAAAAGCTGTACTGAACTCTAGCCTGGTTCCCAAAGTCTGGTGTAACTGATGCCAAAACTTTGAAGTAAACTGTGTTCCTCTATCCGATACGATGGTCCTCGGAACTCCGTGCAGACATACGATCCTGGTCATGTATATCTTGGCCAACTTCGCACTCGTATAAGTGGTTTTCACTGGGATAAAGTGGGCTACTTTGGTCAAGCGATCCACTACTACCCAGATAGAATCATATCCTGATCGGGTCCTGGGCAATCCGGTGATAAAATCCATGCCAAGTTTATCCCACTTCCATTCGGGTATCGGCATAGGTTGCAGTAATCCTGCTGGCTTCTGATGTTCTGCCTTTACTCTCTGACATACATCACATACGGCTACATACTCGGCAATATCCTTCTTCATTCCGGTCCACCAGAAACGCTCCTTCAAATCCAAATACATCTTGGTGTTCCCGGGGTGTATCGAGTATGGCGAGTCGTGAGCCTCCTGAAGTATCAACTTCCTGATCTCCGCATTATTGGGCACATAAACGCGGTCCTCAAACCATAGGGTGTCGTGCTCATCCTCACGAAAACCTTTGGCCTTTCCTTTGCTCATTCTCTCTTTTATCTCGGCAATCTCTTTATCATCCTTCTGCGCTTCTCGAATCTTTCCCAACAATGTAGACTGAACTTCCATTGCTGCAACAAAACCTCTAGGGACTACCTCCAAACGTAGTTCCCTGAGATCCTCGGCTAACTCCTTTGGCATCCCTCCGCTTACGAGGGTGTTTACATAACTCTTTCGGCTCAAAGCGTCTGCTACGACATTGGCCTTTCCTGGATGATAATGCAGCTTCATGTCATAATCCTTTATAAGCTCCAACCATCTCCTCTGCCTGAGGTTCAGCTCCTTCTGTGTGAAAATGTACTTCAAACTCTTATGATCCGTGTACACATCACAACGGTTTCCAATAAGGTAATGTCTCCAAGTCTTGAGCGCATGCACTACGGCTGCTAACTCTAAATCATGGGTAGCATAATTCAACTCATGCGGTCGAAGCTGTCGGGATGCATACAAAACAGCTCTTCCATCCTGCATAAGTACACCTCCAAGTCCTGAGCGTGAAGCATCGCAATATACTTGGAAGTCCTTGCGTATATCCGGCAGAATCAGCATTGGGGCTGTAGTCAAACGTTTCTTCAACTCCTGAAAACTTGCCTCACATTCTTCCGTCCATTTGAATTTGGTATCTTTCTTCAATAACTCCGTCATGGGTTTCGCAATCTTGGAAAAATTCTCAATGAATCTCCGATAGTATCCCGCGAGTCCAAGGAAACTGCGGATCTCGCTAACTGAGGTGGGTGCCAACCACTCAGTGACTGACTGAACCTTGGTGGGGTCTACTGCTATACCTTCTCCTGATATAACATGTCCAAGGAATCCAACTTCCTTCAACCAGAACTCACATTTGCTGAACTTGGCATACAACTGATGTTCCCTGAGTTTCTCGAGAACTAAACGTAAATGCTCCTTGTGCTCCTCTTCATTCTTCGAGTATACCATTATATCATCAATGAACACCACAACGAACTTATCCAAAAATTCCATGAACACCTTATTCATCATACTCATGAAATAGGCAGGGGCGTTAGTCAGTCCAAATGACATGACCGTATACTCATATAACCCGTACCTTGTGGTGAATGCTGTTTTTGGTATATCCTTCTCTCGAATCTTCAGCTGGTGATATCCTGATCGCAGATCGATCTTGGAAAACACTTTAGCTCCTTGCAGCTGGTCAAACAAATCATTGATCATCGGCAATGGGTATTTGTTCTTGATCGTCACCTCATTTAGTGCGCGATAATCAACAACCATCCTTAAGGATCCATCCTTCTTCTCAACCAAGAGCACTGGTGCTCCCCATGGTGATGAACTTCTTCGAATGTAACCTTTCTCCAATAACTCCTTAATCTGCTTCTTGATCTCTTCTAGATCATTTGCGGGCATCCGGTATGGTCTCTTTGATATTGGCCCGGTGCCTGGCAACAGCTCTATTAAAAATTCAATATCTCGATCTGGTGGCATGCCTGGCAACTCCTTCGGAAATACATCCGGGTAATCCTTCACTACCGGCACTTCCTCCTGAACAACTCCCGTGAGAGAATTTACTTGGGTCCTCCTTGACGCATGCCTGGATACATACTTGATCCTTTTTCCCTCCGGGGTAGTGAGCAGAATTGACTTACTAGCACAATCAATGCTTCCTCCATACTTCGACATCCAATCCATGCCTAGTATCACATCCAATCCTTGTGACTCCAAAATTACTAGGTC
Organism: Triticum aestivum; assembly: GCF_018294505.1. Classification (NCBI taxonomy): domain Eukaryota; kingdom Viridiplantae; phylum Streptophyta; class Magnoliopsida; order Poales; family Poaceae; genus Triticum; species Triticum aestivum. The sequence goes on along the minus strand of NC_057802.1, from coordinate 329,926,468 downwards.
TGACGGAAAAACATGGCTACCAATGGTTAAGGGTATCCGGTCGCACCATCGGCTGGCCATATACTCTGCTCCAGGTGAAATTACTAATAGGGGTGTCCTGAGGGCTAGGGTTGGCAACTTAAACTTGTCCACAAATCCCCTTGATATGTATGAATGTGATGCACCAGTATCAAAAAGAACAAGAGCGGTAAAAGACTTAACCAAAAACTTACCGATAACTGCATCAGGCTGCTCCTCAACCTCCTTCACGTTCACGTGGTTCACTTGTCCCCTATTGAAAGGGTTGGGCTTCTTCCCAGCGCTTCCATTACCATTGCCGTTCTTTAATTCCGGAGAATCGTTGGTGTAGTGCCCAGTCTTCCCGCACTTGAAACAAGTAATGTGGCTTTGACCCTTCTTGGCGGGTGTGGATGGGTTAGAACGGTTCTGATTGCTGCCTGCTCCATTCCTGTTTCCATTCATGGGGCCATTATGGTTGTGAGAACTTCCTCCAGTGTGGTTGTGGCCTCCATGATTATGGACAAGTCCTCCCGAATTCGGGGCGAAACGAGGCTTCTGTTGGGATCCAGATTTGTACTTTCCTTGTCCATACTTCCTCTTGCGGCTCTCAATCTGTTGTTGCTTCCCTTCAATCATAAGAGCCTTGTCTACCAACTCCTGGTAATTGTTGAATGTTGCCACCATCAACTGCATGCTCATCTCATCATTCAGCCCCTCCATAAACTTCTCCTACTTCGCGACATCTGTGGCCACATCATCAGGGGCATAATGAGATAGCTTACTAAACTCATCCACGTATTGAGCTACAGTACGGTTTCCCTGGCGTAAGTTGCGGAACTCACGCTTCTTCATGCTTATAGCTCCAGTTGAGACATGGGCTGTGCGGAATGCTTGCTGAAACTGGTCCCATGTAACGTTGGCTATGGGAAAAGTGGCTGTGTAATTCTCCCACCATGAGGCTGCTGGTCCATCCAACTGATGTGCGGCAAAACGCACCTTCTCTCCATCTATCGGCTCGGTGCTACTGGAAAACACCGGCGGCTGTAACCTCAGAAAGCGGGCTAAGTTGTCAACCGGAGGCGGGTTGTTGTTGTTGTTGCCTTGGTTCTGGACTAATATCTGCATCAAGGCATTCTGTTGCTGGATCAACTTGGTGATCTCCGGTGGGAAGACAAATCCGGTGTCACATCTCGGAGGCATCTGATGGGTTTAGAGGGGGGAGATTAGAATAGAAATGAGGTCTAGTGAGAAAACACTACCCATATGCACATGAGACAAACACAAACACATCACACCAAATCAATCAAGCAAGGGCATACAAACGGTCTAGAACTACCGTCAAAAGTGCTCGGACTACTACTATATACATGGGGAAATACTACTAATCATATGGTGGTCTACTAGAAATTTTGATCGGTGGAAGACTCCATGATGTCTGCTCCAGCTTCGTCTTCAAAGTCATCATCACTGTCGTCGGGGTCGGAGTTGGTGTCGTCGATGATGATGTAGTTCTCCGGGCAAGTGGAATTGTCGTCATCTCCTCCTGGCTCGGGATCTCCCATGAACACTCCGATCTTCTTTATCAGGTCGTCATTCTTCTCTAATAGTGTCGCGATTTCCTCCTCATATCCATCGCGTGTATACTAGAGTTCCTCTTCTAGCTCGGTGATCCTTGTCATCGCCTTCTTCAAATTTATCATGTCTGCACACATCTGGTTCTCCTGGCGTCGAATGTGCTGGTTTAACTCCTGGATGAAAGCTGCAATCGGTCTGTCCTTCCTGGTGCTGATCATCTCCCATTGCTCATCTCGGCGTCCGCATATCTGGTAGATAGTATCTTTGAGATCCTTGTGGTAAACTTCGCCGATGCGTCCCATGGCGATGTGGGCTGCCATGCTCTTGCCTAGACTCCAGGTTGGGGCATCAAAGGAAAACTCTATGGGCTCAGTGACTGGCGTGAAAGTCCTTCCTGGGAATCATCCAGCGCTCCTCTTCTGGTAAGGTGGCGTTGAAGGTCCCGGTGAAGCTTGGTATTCCTATGTTCAGGTATCTAGTAACTTCCTTCAAGTGTCGTCCAAAAGGTGTATCTTCATCTGGTTGAGCAAACTTGTTCCTTGAATCTGCCATCCTAAAGAGTAGAAAGTGGAGAGGAGTCAGAAATGAGTAGAGAAAGTGAGCTATGGCTTTTCTTAGTGGCCGTGTCCTACATTCAGCGTGTGCTCTGATACCATCTTGTAGCGACCCGACCTCAGATGGTCAAGTCTCTGTGCTTCAGTGTCATCCCTGGATCGGTAATGCTGACACACACAATACTCGAAGGATTTATAGCAGAGTAGCAATCACACACTTATTACATCGAATGGCTCAAAAAAGAGAACTTATTACAATAAATATGGCATAAGGCCATCTAATACGATAACACCGGAAGGCTTGGAAGATAAAGTGAGTCCATCAACTCCAACGGCATAGCTGAGTGCATGACAATGACCTGTCGCACCTTTACTCGTCGTCTGAAAAGTCTGCAACATGATACGTTGCAGCCCGAAAACGGGTCAGCACATGGAATATGCTGGCAATGTAACACAGTAGAGCAATGAACAGATAAAAGCTATCACTACATGCATATATGGCTGGTGGATGCTCTATGGTTATATGTTTTTGCGAAAAGCCAATTTTTTCCTACAACAAAGGAATAGATTTTATTTAACTATCATGGTAGTTGAAACATCATTGAGAAGGTACCTCCAACTCAATCCCAATTAAAAGTAATTTCAACCCAACATATTAAAATAGAGTGATGAGATACATTTGATAATCCAAATGCTAGATACTCAAGATTGTCCATAACCGGGGACACAGCTAACCATGATTAGATTGTATACTCTGCAGGGGTTTGCGCACTTTTCCCCACAAGACTCGATCTCCTCCGTTGGATTTCTCGCACTACATGGTGTTTGAGAAACGGATGACCGAGACACAGTCTTTCAGAAGCATTAACTCTAACCCCGGGTAGACAGTACCAACCTACATCCCTCTACATCTGCTAGCCTACCACTGGAAGAGGTCATGCAACATACTCAACTATGCTAGAGCCCATAATAGCTTGTGGCTGCACACGGAAGTTTCTAGCATGAAATATCTCACGATCCCTTTGAGCCTGGGTGGCGGACCGTAGGATGATCACACGGATACCCCGGGATCTCCTAGGACAACACTGGATTCCCCAGGTGCCCAAACAAGCAATCCACCCAGATGTGTATTGAAGTAGCCACCTTAAGTTGAACCATTAATTAACAATCTCACATCTGTCATGGATTCACTCACCAAACCACGTCTACGAGCATAGCATGGCAATACGCATAACGTAAAAGTAACTCCCAAGGGTTTGATAATAAAACAGGTAATAGGTTCTACCTCATCAACTACTTCCCAATACCCACAAGTTAATCACATCCTAATCATGCAGTGTTTGAGGATTGGAACTAATGCATAAAAACTGGGTATGAAAAGAGTATGATCAATGTGTTACTTGCCTTGCTGACGATCCGCAAAACCTAGTGACTCGTAGTAGCATGCTTCGCACTCCGGGAATTCTATCGCAAACAAACAATAACATACATAAGCAATCAAGCAAAGATGCACGGGTAAAACTCAAATAACAAGATCTAACCAGAAAGTTCAACTTAAGAACTCCGGTTTGCAAAAAGAATCAAATCAAACGGAGCAACGAAACACAAACTGCGAAAGAAACAAGATCCGTTCACTAATCTGGACTAAAGTCAAATTTTACAGTACCAAAATCTTGTTCAAGTTGGTTAAGCGGAAAGAGGGCTTCAAGACGAAGATCTAGGCTCTTCAATCGCCTGATTTCGATAAATGAGCGAAAAGATACGCTAAAACGAAAATCGGATCAGAAATCGCGATCGGAAATAATCGCGAAAAATCCGAGAAATAGAAAACTGACGAACAAGCTAATGAACGAACGTTCGCTGTCTGTGATTAACGAGTGAACGGCATTCGTTTAAACGAACGAACGGATGAACGTTCGCAAAATAAATAAACCGTCGGAAAAACCGGTCTATCAATAATAAACTGAAGAAAAAAAATTAAAAAAACCGGGGTTATCCGTAGAAAACCGACCAGTTAACGGCGGTCAACGGCAAGATCCGGCGAGGCGGCGGCGGCAGGCAGCGGCGGCTAGGGCTGACGGGGCGGGGCGGCTGGGGTGGGCTGCGGGGTGGGGCGGCTGGGGCGGCTTATAACGGGCCGGCCCGAGGTCTCCTGGCCGTGTACGGCCCGAAGTCGGTTCCTTTTTTTTTAAATAATTCTGGCATGCAGGAAAAGAAAGAAAAAGAGTACTAAACGGACTCCAAAAGTTCCAAAATAAATTTTCCCCATCCTCTAAAAACAAGCCGAACAAGGTGAACATTTATTTGGGCTTATAATGCAATTTTGGGAAACACATATTTTCCTATGCAAATAAAATAGCTATAAAATCCGAATAAAATCAAATATTTGATTTTAATATTTTCCCTCCAATATCTCACTTATTTTGGAGAAGTCATATTATCTCCTCTCATATATTTTAATATAAAATATTTTCGGAGAGAAAAATAATTAAAACAAATGATCCTCGTTTCGATATTTGATAAAATTCAAATATGAAAACGGTGAAATCCCCAACTCTCTCCGTGGGTCCTTGAGTTGCTTAGAATTTCGAGGAGCGCAAATCAAAATGCAATAAAACATGATATGCATGAATGATCTATGTATAACATTCCAAATTGGAAATTTGGGATGTTACATGTACACTTGATGGTCAAAATACTATTATTCATCTGGTCCTCACAGTGAAGTGACAAGACCCTGCGCCCGAGGCGACACTAGTCGAGGCGGCGTGTCTGGGTTACCAAAGTCAGCCACACCTTGTGCACTGTGCAGTCACTGTCACCGCCGCTGTATAGCATGCCTCGCCTCGTCTCCCTCTCCCCTAGCACCACTCCATCTCCATCTCCGTCTCGCCGGAGATCCTGAGGTCACTCTTCATTATCTCACTGTGCCCCCGCATACCCTCGCCTCGCTCGCCTCCCCCAGTACCACTATTCCCTCGCTAGCCGCTCCAGCACCGACAGCCTTCTCCCCCGTAAATCAAGCCCCCCAAAACCCCACCTTCCAAACTCCACCATTGCCGAACGCGAACCGCGCAGGATCCATATGAGCCGCCATTGGAGCTATCTCCCCAGTGACGTCCTCGACCTTCGTTGTTCGTGTATGGATATGTTGAGCGCCCTGCGGCTGGCTGCATGCTCGAGGGGCATGCACACGGCCATCGTTGAAGCGAGGCCTAAGCTTTTCAAGACACCCTGCTTGCTGCTATCTGGTCTTGCGAGATTGGCTCGCCATGATACGGAGGCGTACATGATGCCCCTCGACTTCAATCCGATCTACATTAGCCGAAACTTCTTTGCAGGTATGTAGTGGGTCGTCGTACATCATTTCCCTCGACTTCGATCCGATCACCATCGCCCGAAACTTCTTGGCAGGTATGTACTGGGTCGGCATGAACTCCCACTGGATGGCTGCCGTGAGAGAAGACGGTAAAAAGTTGGTGCTCGTGAACTTCCAGACCTCCCATGAGATTATCCTTCCTCCGTTGGATTATATAGAGTATTACCATCGCGGTCCTAGTCATCTAGATTACCGCATTAGTTGGACGGACCTTGTTTTGCAGAAGATTGTAATCTGCCAAGTGCCCACACGACATGCGGATTACGCTGACTTCAAGCTAATTGCCTTGTTCGACAAGGGACTCGCCTATCTTTACGTCGGTGCCTTCTTTAGATGGAGACAACTCAGCTCGCAGTGGATCGTCGTCAAAGCTGATACACACTTCTGTGATGCTATTGAACACAATGGCATCATCTACGCGATCGACAAAGCAGATGTCACCACGTATTGCTGGGACGGCGCGTGTAAGTTGTTTCCGTCTCATGTTAATGATGACGCCATGAAACTGTTTGAACTTTTTGTGATGATTGGCATATCCCTGTTTGAGCAGAATTTGAGTAGAACTATGGCAATGTATTAGAGACGTCGTCAATCAGCTATATTTGGAATGAGTTAATTCATGCGATTGTGATCATGTCATTACAGCCAATTTGTACCCCGGAATAATCAAACGGTTAGGAATATATGGATATTCTCCTTATTTTACAGTAATCTATATACTGCTACTAAATATGAGTGTGTATCAATGGCCATGTTAGTTTCCTCATTTTCATGACGTAGAAACATGCACCACACTGTTGGTTTCATCTAACCATACATTAGGGAAGTAAATGTGCATATGGAGAACTCTATATTTGGAAGTAGTGAAATCCTGTAATGCTTACCATGTGTACATACCTATATTCGCCCTTCAGCAATCAATGGCTGGAATAATATCCTCACAAAAATTTTACCCACAGAACACGAGTATATAACAATGCATGGTCTATTAGTTACCTTGAAGAATTTGTTTGTGAGGACAGAACATGATTCCATAACATGCATGACATGGTAGTTTCCTGTGAAGAATCGATTGCGAGATAACATGAGTATAACCATGCATGGCACTTCTATATCTTTGAACCCAGTATACATTTCCCTGTATTTTCCTCCCAGTTCCAACAGGGACATATCAATGTTGTTTCTTGCATTATCCTACTCATACTCTGAACAATGCTGATCTTACATTAACAATGCCTGTCCTTTTTGATATGATGTAGTGTCCCTACAGTTACTGCCCTTTGTAATCACACCACCTTTGCCAAAAACAAGGAAGCACAACTGGTTCCTCACTCGATCAGACGACGACAAAAGACTGATGATCATTCGGACACATGAGCCGTAAAAGTTATATTGCAAAACCCCCACTGTATACAAGCACCGTGAAATACGTGAGTATCCGGACAGTGGCTGTTACGTCTATGAGCAGGATACCAGCTTGTTGGGGCCTTCGGGATTTTTTAGTTGGAGGCGGGTAAACAGCCTTGGTTCACACTCTTTGTTTCTCGGACTCAATTATCCGATTAACCAGGAGATCACCGTTGGCAAGGACCTTGATGGCTGAGAGGCTCTGTTTGCTATGGAAAACTGTGTCTACACGGCGAGCCCTAGGAGTTCAGGAGCAAACTCCCCTGATTGTCAATGATACAACCTACAGCCAAAAGAAGGTGAGAATGACAAAGGCATCCGGATTAACTTTGATCCTTGGATGTCTCAATTACGACAGGCAGTGATGTGGTTCAAGCCTTCAGGTTGATAGGTAATTGGGTTGTTGCGTCGAAAGGGTGGAGTACTGGTGTCTCCGGATCATTGGTCGCTGAAGCGGGGCTGCAAATTATGATGGTGTTGGATCATCTCTTATGACTTTGTTGTCTTTGCTGCTTGTTCTGGATGGGTAGTTCTTTCTTTTGTTATGCATATTCCTTGTCATTTGGTCACCCTCGTCTATGTCACTCTTACTATGTAATAGTTGGCTCTGTTTAGAATGTCATTCTCGCCTGGATCACGAGAGTCTGAGCGCTGCAGATGGGTGCGTTTTGGTGGTGTAGCAAGACTTATGAACTATCATGTCTTGCTGTTTATGTCAGTAGTAGTCACTAGTTAGTGTTTGAATTTGTATATATCGTTGATTCGAACTGTTTATTGTCTCGAACTACTGGTGGGCTAAATGAGGGCATCACCATTCTCCAGGGTTCAGAGTGTATCTCCTTTTTTCAAGTTATATAATTTGAGCTCAGTGTCTTTTCGATGATGTACACTTGTTTGGGCCAGTGAGGTGTCGTTGAATATGGGCCGAGTAGTAACGCAAGCCAAACAGGTCAATTATGACTCTCAGGCCGGGCTCTCAAAAGATCCTAAAAAAAAGGCCAGGCTCTCCAAAAAAGAAAGAATAAGGACTCTTAGGCCGACATGTGGGCGCCACCGGTGTTTTCGTGCGCTTGCGCGCCGAGAGCATATTGGCGCGTGTTCGAAATTCAAGCTAACTTTTCATCCCCAATCTCCCGCCCCTCCCCCACCTCCGGAATCTCGATTCCTACTCCAGTTCCCCCAAATCCCCCTCCTGTACTCCCTGTACTCAAGCTCACTATCATGTCGCCGGTCAACGCGGATCTCCGAGCCGAAGATCCTGAGGTCCGTCCTGCCTTCAGTCGCTGCGTGCTGTCGCTCAACAGTGGCATGGCGGCGCTTGACGACCAGTTTGCTGGCAAAGTGCTGATGGTAACCATCAATGGCGACCGGCCTCCCGTCTCGCCGGATGACCTTGTCAAAGCACTTGGCATTGCGCACGACATCCAAATAAGTGACTTGCTCGTCGAAGTTTGTCCGCCACCGGCTGATTTCTTCGTCAGGTTCCGGACAACTTTTGACTGCAGTCGTGTGTTCGAATCCTCCCGGCGTTTATTCTGTGATGGCGCGCTGGTGAGCTTTGATCGGTGGCACCCAGGATGGGGCTCGGTGCCCTCTGAGCTTGAGTTTTTAACAAAGCTTACCTTCCACGGCATGCCTCGACGTGCTTGGAACAACGAGTCCATGAATGAGCTTATCAACGACCTTGGAGGTGAGGTCGTAAGTATGTTTGTTCCTCCAGACAGGTGGGCTCTGACGGTTATGGCATGGATGAAGAAGCCGTCCACCATACCGAAGGTGATTGGTGTTGAGATACTGGTGCAAGAACCGGGGTTGTCCTATTCGTCGCCACCAAGGCCCCGCGGACCACGTTAGGGATGTACCTGTATCAAGTGTTCGTGCATGTCGAAGAAGTGGTCAATCCATCAATCGAAGTCCTGACGCCGCCGCTGGTGCCAGGGTCCATCGACGACGTCCGTTACAGGAGTCAACGTCAGACTTTCCCCGTGTTGCTCAGAACGATGGATGGCACAGGGCCTACTCCATCGCGCGGTGGAGGCCACTGCTTCTTTGGGAGAAGAGGCAGGGCTGGCTGCCTGGATGTGCTCTAATTTGAGGTAACAACTGAATCTTGTCAGATACTAGTTAAATCCTGGCTATGGGTGTGAAGCACTGATGTGCCAGTACATTTGATTGTGACCTGTTCTAATGTGTACCTGAACTTTTTTAGAAAGGGCTGTACGTCAACTTAATGTGCTACCAGAACTTATTGTGTTGTCTGTCTGTTTTCTTTGCACAACATTCAAGATATTTCCCTGTCATTGATAAAGAAGATGAACCATTATGTACGAGTTCGTTGGTTTCAACATAGCCCTACCCGTAGCGATCCACTGCTTCCATCCTGATTGTGCCGCCTGCGTGAAATTTTTGTATGCAAGTTAAGTGTGCTATGATGTTCTATATGATTGTGTCAACTATATAAGTTTTTACTGAGCATCAGCAATGCATATGGCTGAAAGATGTATTTACGAGCATCGACCGATGGGTCTCTCTCTCTCTCTCTCACACACACACGCACAAGTGGGCCCCGTTGAATTATTTCTTTGCTCGTGACGGCTTTTAATTAGGTTCCACTGTAATCTAACTTTTTCTTAAGTTATTAGTTGAGCTCACTGACTTCAAAAAGTTGTACAGAAGCCTTGTTTGGGCCTTTCCGGCGTCGCTGAATGTGGGCTGAGTAGCCATGTTAGGTTGTACTGTACTACACAGGCCTTTTTTTCAACATCAGCAATGCAACTGGGCCGACAGTTGTACACAATATCCGGATCAACTTGTTATTCTCCGCCCCGCTGGGCTGCAAACTTTCCTAGGAGGTATGCATTAGGCTTAACAAGAAAATGGACTTTAAGAAATAATAAATGAGATGTAATTATAATAACTGGGCAGTAACTATAAAAAGATGCACCAAACGCGTAATTAGTTTTAAAAAAATATTATTTTTGGAATTTGAAATTTTTAATTTCATTACTTGTTGCGCGCGCAATATTTCGTTGGATTTTAACGTAATACAACTTTATTTTGAAATTATATTTAATCTGACTAGAAATTTTGGATAAAAATATTTGGGATCCCATAAAAATGTGGGAATTTTGTTTGAATTCTGTTTTGAGCGGTTGGTTGAAATTATTAATCGTTGTCCTAGCTAGAAAATGGGTTGTAGTAAATTCCATTAGAATTAAAAAACGGGTTGTACATTCTTACAAATCGCAACTGGGCTATATGTTCTCTGCCACACACTTGTGGGCCTTCTAAGTTGACGCGTCCCCTAAAAAACTAAGTTGACGCGTATGCAAGGCTTTGTCAACAACACACGGTTCTGGCAGCTGTGGCCGTTGGATGTCCATCCAACGGATATCATGCTTCTTCTTTAATCTCGGATATTCTTGCTTCAGCCGCCCAAAAAATGATTCCTCCCCCTGACATCTGGGGCGGACCATTTCTGAGGCTGACCTGTGGGCCTACTAAGTTGACGCGTACCGAGGGCTTTCTGTTTTTGACAGATTCTGTTTTTCGTGTGTTGATTGCTTATTTTGATGAATCTATGGCTAGTAAAATATTTTGTAAACCATAGAGAAGTTGGAATACAGTATGTTTAACACCAATATAAATAAATAATGAGTTCATTACAGTACCTTGAAGTGGTGTTTTGTTTTCTTTCGCTAACGGAGCTCACGAGATTTTCTGTTAAGTTTTGTGTTGTGAAGTTTTCAAGTTTTGGGTAAAAGATTTGATGGATTATGGAACAAGGAGTGGCAAGAGCCTAAGCTTGGGGATGCCCATGGCACCCCAAGATAATCTAAGGACACCAAAAATCCAAAGCTTGGGGATGCCCCGGAAGGCATCCCCTCTTTCGTCTACTTCCATCGGTAACTTTACTTGGAGCTATATTTTTATTCACCACATGATATATGTTTTGCTTGGAGCGTCTTGTATGATTTGAGTCTTTGATTTTTAGTTTACCACAATCATCTTTGCTGTACACACCTTTTGAGGGAGACACGCATGATTCGGAATTTATTAGAATACTCTATGCGCTTCACTTATATCTTTTGAGCTATATAGTTTTTGCTCTAGTGCTTCACTTATATCTTTTAGAGCACGGCGGTGGTTTTGTTTTATAGAAACTATTATTCTTTCATGCTTCACTTATATTATTTTGAGAGTCTTAAACAACATGGTAATTTGCTTAAATTGGGAAATTAATCCTAATATGTTAGGTATTCAAGACTAGTAAAAAACTTACTTATGAGTGTGCTGAATGCTAAGTGAAGTTTGATGCTTGATGATTGTTTTGAGATATGAAGGTAGTGATATTAAAGTTGTGCAAGTTGAGTAGTTGTGAATTTGAGAAATACTTGTGTTGAAGTTTGCAAGTCCCGTAGCATGCACGTATGGTAAACGTTATGTAACAAATTTCAAACATGAGGTGTTGTTTGATTGTCCTCCTTATGAGTGGTGGTCGGGGACAAGCGATGGTCTTTTCCTACCAATCTATCCCCCTAAGAGCATGCGCGTAGTGCTTGGTTTTTGATGAATTGTAGATTTTTGCAATAAGTATGTGAGTTCTTTATGACTAATGTTGAGTCCATGGATTATACGCACTCTTACCCTTCCATCATTGCTAGCCTCTTCGGTACCGTGCATTGCCCTTTCTCACATTGAGAGTTGGTGCAAACTTCGCCGGTGCATCCAAACCCCGTGATATGATACGCTCTTTCACACAAAAACCTCCTTATATCCTCCTCGAAACAGCCACCATACCTACTATTATGGCATTTACATAGCCATTCCGAGATATATTGCCATGTAACTTTCCACCGTTCCGTTTATTATGACACGCTCATCATTGTCATATTGCTTTGCATGATCATGTAGTTGACATCGTATTTGTGGCAAAGCCACTGTTCATAATTTTTCATACATGTCACTCTTGATTCATTGCTATCCCGGTATATCGCCGGAGGCATTCATATAGAGTCATACTTTGTTCTAGTATCGAGTTGTAATCATTGAGTTGTAAATAAATAGAAGTGTGATGATCATCATTCATAGAGCATTGTTCCCAAAAAAAGAGAAAGGCCAAATAAAAAAAAGGGAAGGCCCAAAAAAAGAGAATAAAAAGGGACAATGCTACTATCCTTTTTTCCACACTTGTGCTTAAAAGTAGCACCATGATCTTCATGATAGAGTCTCTTGTTTTGTCACTTGCATATACTAGTGGGAATTTTTCATTATAGAACTTGGCTTGTATATTCCAACAATGGGCTTCCTCAAATACCCTAGGTCTTCGTGAGCAAGCAAGTTGGATGCACACCCACTTAGTTTCTTTTGTTGAGCTTTCATACTTTTATAGCTCTAGTGCATCCGTTGCATGGCAATCCCTACTCCTTGCATTAACATCAATCGATGGGCATCTCCATAGCTCATTGATTAGCTCCTTGCATTAACATCAATCGATGGGCATCTCCTTTTTTGTCTTCTCCACATAACCCCCATCATTATATTCTATTCCACCCATAGTGCTATATCCATGGCTCACGCTCATGTATTGCGTGAAGGTTGAAAAAAGTTTGAGATTACTAAAGTATGAAAAAATTGCTTGGCTTCTCATCGGGGTTGTGCATGATGAGAGCATTCTTGTGTGACGAAAATGGAGCATGACTAAACTATATGATTTTGTAGGGATGAACTTTCTTTGGCCATGTTATTTTGAGAGGACATAATTGCTTAGTTAGTATGCTTGAAGTATTATTACTTTTATGTCAATATTAAACCTTTATCTTGACTCTTTCGGATCTGAATATTCATACCACAATTAGGAGAATTACATTGAAATTATGCCAAGTAGCATTCCACATCAAAAATACTGTTTTTATCATTTACCTACTCGAGGACGAGCAGGAATTAAGCTTGGGGATGCTTGATACGTCTCCAACGTATCTATAATTTTTTATTGTTCCATGCTATATTATATTCTGTTTTGGACATTAATGGGCTTTATTATACACTTTTATATTATTTTTGGGACTAACCTATTAACCGGAGGCCCAGCACAGAATTGATGTTTATTTGCCTATTTCAGAGTTTCGCAGAAAAAGAATATCAAACGGAGTCCAAACGGAATGAAACCTTCGGGAACGTGATTTTTGGAACGAACGTGATCCAGAGGACTTGGACCCTACGTCGAGACATCAACCAGGAAGACATCAAGTTTACCTATGAACAATATTTGAATCTTCTCTGAATTATTTTATGTATGATTGGTTATCTTTGCAAGTCTCTTCGAATTATCAGTTTGGTTTGGCCTACTAGATTGATCTTTCTTGCAATGGGAGAAGTGCTTAGCTTTGGGTTCAATCTTGCGGTGTCCTTTCCCAGTGACAGTAGGGGCAGCAAGGCACATATTGTATTGGTGCCATCGAGGATAACAAGATGGGATTTATATCATATTGCATGAGTTTATCCCTCTACATCATGTCATCTTACTTAAAGCGTTACTCTATTCTTATGAACTTAATACTCTAGATGCATGCTGGATAGCAGTCGATGTGTGGAGTAATAGTAGTAGATGCAGGCAGGAGTCGGTCTACTTGTCTCGGACGTGATGCCTATATACATGATCATACCTAGATGATCTCATAACTATGCTCAATTCTGTCAATTGCTCAACAGTAATTTGTTCACCCACCGTAATACTTATGCTCTTGAGAGAAGCCACTAGTGAAACCTATGGCCCCCGGGTCTATTTTCCATCATATTAATCTCCCATCAACAAGTTATTTCTAGCGTCGTCTTTATTTTGCTTTCTTTACTTTGCATCTTTATCATAAAAATACCAAAAATATTATCTTATCATATCTATCAGATCTCACTCTCGTAAGTGACCGTGAAGGGATTGACAACCTCTTTATTGCGTTGGTTGCGAGGATTTATTTGTTTGTGTAGGTGCGAGGGACTCATGCGTGGCCTCCTACTGGATTGATACCTTGGTTCTCAAAAACTGAGAGAAATACTTACACTACTTTGCTGCATCACCCTTTCCTCTTCAAGGGAGAGCCAACGCAGTGCTCAAGAGGTAGCAACCCACCTGGTCGAAGCGTACGTAGCGTTGTCATTCTGGTCGCGAACGTGTACGTACATACTGGTCGATGTAGAGGCGCGCACGTAGCATGTACACGTACGTACATCGGCCAGTGTGCAAGAAAGAAAATACGGCCACGTACATACATACGGGCAGGGTCTCGAACGCCTACTCGCGCATACGTACGGCCAGGGCTCGTGTACATGGCTGGGTCGGAACAGAGAAACAACGTCATCGTCGTGTTCATGGGGAGCCAACCGGCTGGGTCGGAACGGAATGCGTCGTCGTGTTCATCGGGAGGGCTTGGACGGAACAGCCAATGGAAATGAGGCCTGGCGTACCGCAGAACGAAGGAAACGGCCTTGTGTTCGACCGGCCACGTTCAAAACGGGATCCTGTTCATCGGGAGGTGTCTGGCGTACTGCAAAACGGAGGAAACGGACCTCCTACGGTCTAAACGGGGGTCCTGTGGCATACCGCAAAACGGAGGAAACGGACTTGTGTTGGAGCGCTACGGTCGAAACGGGGGTCCTGTTCATCGGGAGGGGTGTGGCGTACCGCAAAATGGGACTCCACAGGATACTGTTCATCTCCACCGTCGACCCCCTCCAGCCTCCACGGGCTACTGTTCATCCACCGTCGACCTCCTCCAGCCTCCACCTGCGACTGTTCATCCACGGGCTCCTGTTCATCCAGCCTCCACCGCGCGCTACTCCACCGCCTACTGTTCAACCAGCCCTCTCCATGGGCTCCTGTTCAACCACCCCTCCACGGGCTACTGTTCATCCAGCCCTCCACCGTCTACTGTTCATCCTGCCTCCACGGGGTGGTCCTGTTCATCCTGCCCTCCATGGGTCCTATTCATCCAGCCCCAACCGGCTCGAACGATCGGGGTCCTGTTCATCCAAACCCCCAGCAACACTCACTGTTCATTCAGAGGCAACGCCACGGGGTCCTGTTCATCCACCCCACCGGGAACTATTCATCCAACCCCCCCCCCCCCGCCAGCAACGCTCACTGTTCATCCAGAGGCAGCATCGATCAGCTTCAGTTAGCAGCAGTAGCGAAGGAATCACTCGATCGGGTTCAGTTAACAACCATCGATCGATCGCTCGGGTTCAGTAACGCGGAGCCTGCAGTGCAATCGCTCGGGTTCAGTTAGAGCCCAACGCCTCACTCGGGTTCAGTTAGAGCCCAACGCCTCGCACACACGCGCGTACGTACGAGAGAAACACGCATCGCTCGGCCACTGACCACCCACCGTAACCGTGGACTCCCTGATATTTTCCGCGCCCTCGCTTCTACCACGGTTTTTCCCGTCATGGACGGCCCAAAGAATGTCATGTAGCTGCGTCTCCGGCCCGCCCAGGACGAATAGCCCATTTTCTGTCATGATTTTTTGTCATAGAAGCAGGACCCCACCACATCTATGATGATACCGGGTTTTGTCACAATTATCGTCATAGAAGTGTCATAAGTATGACAGAAAAGATTTTTGCTCGGCCCAAAATGTCACGGATATGTCTTTTTTTGTAGTGATATGAGTTTTCCACTGAATCACATATTCCAAGATCATAACAGTTATAGCATAGAATATAAACTCTTTAATTTATAAATACAGAAATATAATACTAATACAAATTATTGCCTCTAGGACATATTTCCAACAGTCTGTCACTTGCACTAGAGTCAGTAATCTAGTTGCATATTTTTCTAACACCCATGAGTATCTGGTGTTGCTCATGCTTTGCTAGTGGTAGAGTCTTCATCACCGGACCTGATAGTCTTCAAATCCCAATGTTAAAGAACAGCCGATCCAGAGAGGTCTATCACTAGGGCCGTTTGAATTAAGCTCTCAAGTCCAAGTTTGTTCCAAAGGTAGCCAACACGCTCGCAGGTGAATATCATATGTCTGATATCTTCTGCTCCTTGGTTACAAATAGGGCAATGATCTTCGCGGCCCATGCCACAATTGGTAAGGATGCCTTTCAGCAGAAGAATTCCGTGTAGTGTCCTCCAGCAAAAAAAATCTGAATTTTCCTCGGAATCTTCAAGTCCCAAAGCCTCTTTCAAACATGATTCGTAGGTGATGGTCCTGGAGCAGCCAAAGATACGGATCTCCCAATAAACTGGTGGTTCCATTCACAGTGGTAAGTTGTGCGCATTGAGAAGATCCCGTCTCAAGTTGGGTGCCAAGCAATAAAATCATGAATGCACCAATGTTAAGTGGGATTTGCAAGATCTTTCAGGCGTTAACAATTCCAAAGGTAGTCACGGCTAACCCCTCGTCCCACTCGCCGATGGTGGAATCAATGAGTTCGCCAACCTTCGATAGGATATCATGACCTCTTTGTGTGATAACCATCCTGCTAGGGCTAGACGGTAACCAAGGATCCGTCGATATGTTGACCTCCTCACTGCCTCAGATATGCCAGATATAGCCACGTTTGAAGGTCTGGATGATGACAACAAGGCTCTGCCACATGAATGAGGAGCCATTTTCTGGCCATGCTTGTAGGATGTCACCATGGGGATAGTACTTTGCACGCAAAACCTGAGCACAAATAGAGTCTGGATCTTCAACTAGGCACAAAACATGTTTTGCAAACATTGCTAAATTGAAACTATAGATATCACAGAATCCCATCCTGCCTATATTTTTTGGAATGTATGACTTCCAGCATGCATACCAATGCATTTTTTATTATCTTCATCGTCACCCCACTAGAATCCTATTATAAGATCCATGTGACTGCTTGTATCTACGTTGGTATTTCCCCGAAGAGGAGAGGATGATGCAGCACAGGAATGGTAAGTATTTCCCTCAGTTATGAAACCAAGGTTATCAATCTAGTAGGAGAACCAAGCAACACTATGTAAACAACACCTGCACACAAATAACAAATACTTTCAAAACCCAACGCGTAAGAGGGGTTGTCAATCCCTTCTCGGTGTTGAGATAGATTAAATTGTATGAGATTGGATAAATAGATCTAGCAAAAACACAAAATAAAATAAATAAAGAAAAAGTGCAGCAAGGTGATACGTCCATTTTGCATCATGCTTTTATATTGATATTTATTGCATTATGGGCTGTTATTACCTATTTTGGTATAATACTTATGCCTTTTCTCTCTTATTTTACAAGGTTTACATGAAGAGGGAGAATGCCGGCAGCTGGAATTCTGGACTGGAAAAGGAGCAAATCTGAGAAACCTATTCTGCACAACTCCAAAAGTCCTGAAAATTTACGGAGAATTATTTGGGAATACATAAAAAATATTGGGTGAAGAAAATACCAGAGGGGACCCACCAGGAGGCCACAAGCCTGGGGGCACGCCCTACCCCCCTGGGCGCACCCCTGTGGCTTGTGGGCCACTTGGCAGGCCTCCAGTGCCCATCTTCTGCTATATGAAGGGTTTTGACCTGGAAAAAATCATAAGAGAGCTTTCGGGACGAAGCGCCACTGTCTCAAGGCGGAATCTGGGCAAAAGCAATTGTCTCTGGCGGAGCTGTTCTGCCAGGGAAACTTCCCTCCCGGAGGGGGAATCGAAGCCATCGTCATCACCAACGATTCTCTCATCGAGAGGGGGTCAATATCCATCAACAACTTCACCAACACCATCTCCTCTCAAACCCTAGTTCATCTCTTGTATCCGATCTTTGTCTCAAAACCTCAGATTGGTACCTGTGGGTTGCTAGTAGTGTTGATTACTCCTTGTAGTGATGCTAGGTTTATTTGGTGGAAGATCATATGTTCAGATCCTTAATGATAATTATTACTCCTCTAATTATGAACATGGATATGCTTTGTGAGTAGTTACGTTTGTTCCTGAGGACATGGGAGAAGTCTTGTTATAAGTAATCATGTGAATTTGGTATTCGTTCGATATTTTGATGAGATGTATGTTGTCTTTCCTCTAGTTGTGTTATGTGAATGTCGACTACATGAAACTTCACCATTGTTTGGGCCAAGGGGAAGGCATTGGAAAGTAATAAGTAGATGATGGGTTGCTAGAGTGACAGAAGCTTAAACCCTAGTTTATGCATTGCTTCGTAAGGGGCCGATTTGGATCCATGCGTTTCATGCTATGGTTAGATTTATGTTAATTCTTCTTTCATAGTTGCGGATGCTTGCGAGAGGGGTTAATCATAAGTGGGAGGCTTGTCCAAGTAAGGGCAGCACCCAAGCACCAGTCCACCCACATATCAAATTATCAAAGTAACGAACGCGAATCATATGAGCATGATGAAAACTAGCTTGACAATAATTCCCATGTGTCCTCGGGAGCCCTTTGCTTTATATAGGAGTACGTCCAGGCTTGTCCTTTGCTACAAAAAGGATTGAGCCACCTTGCTGCACCTTTTTTACACTTGTTACTTGTTACCCGTTATGAATTATCCTATCACAAAACTATCTGTTACCGATAAATCTAGTGCTTGTAGAGAATCCCTTGCTGAAAACCGCTTGTCATTTCCTTCTGCTCCTCGTTGGGTTCGACACTCTTACTTATCGAAAGGACTATGATAGATCCCCTATACTTGTGGGTCATCACAAGGTATTTTTAGGTTTTTGTAATAATAGATCTGAAAATAATATGATAGGAAATAGACCCGGGGGCCGTAGATTTCACTAGTGGCTTCTCTTGAGAAAATAGCATACGGTGGGTAAACAAATTACTGTTGGGCAATTGATAGAAGAGCAAATAATTATGACGATATCCAAGGAAATGATCATATATATAGGCATCACATCCAAGATTATTAGACCGAAACGGTTCTGCATCTACTACTATTACTCCACACATCAACCGCTATCCAGCATGCATCTAGTGTATTAAGTTCATGGAGAAACGGAGTAATGCAATAAGAACGATGACATGATGTAGACAAGATCTATTCATGCAGGAATAGACCCCATCTTTTTATCCTTAATGGCAACAATACATGCGTGTCACTTCTCCTTCTGTCACTGAGATTGAGCACTGCAAGATCGAACCCATCACAAAGCACCTCTTCCCATTGCAAGAAAAATCAATCTAGTTGGCCAAACCAAACCAAAGTTTTGGGGAAGAAATACGAGGCTATAACAATCATGCATATACGAGTTCACAGAAGTCATTACATCAAATAGATATCCAAGAACATCGAGGAGAACATTGTATTGAGAATCAAAAAGAGGGAAGAAGCCATCTAGCTACTGCCTATGGACCTGTAGGTCCGTAGTAAACTACTCATGCATCATCGGAGGAGCACCAATGAGGATGATGAACCCCTCCGTGATCGTGTTCCCCTCCGGCAAGGTGCCGGAATAGGGATCTGGATTGGGTCTTGTGGTACTGGAACTTGCGGCGGCTGGAATTGTTTTTCATCGACTCCCCTATGGTTTCTGGAACATTTGGGTGTTTATAGAGCTGAGAGGTGGTGGAGAGGACACCTGTGGGCCCCACTACCCACCAGGGCACGCCACGGGCCTCTGGCATGCCCTGGTGCCTTGTGGGCCCCACAGGCCTCCTCTCCCGCACTTCCTTGGCCCCCAAGTTGTCTTCTGGGTTGAAAGAAATCTCCAAAAAGTTTCACTGTGTTTGGACTCCATTTGATATGGATATTCTGCAAAGTAAAAAACAAGCAAAAAACAACTAACACTAGGCACTATGTCAATAGGTTAGTCCCAAAAAATGATATAAATTTGCTATAAAATGAATATAAAACATCCAAGAATGATAATATAACAGCATGGAACAATAAAAAATTATAGATACGTTGGAGACGTATCAGCATCCCCAAGCTTAATTCCTGCTCGTCCTCGAGTAGGTAAATGATAAAAACAGAATTTTTGATGTGGAATGCTGCCTAACATGTTCATCACATATTCTTTTCTTTTGTAGCATGGTGATACGTCTCCAACGTATCTATAATTTTTGATTGTTCAATGCTGTTATATTATCATTCTTGGATGTTTTACAATCATTTTATAGCAACTTTATATCATTTTTTGGGACTAACCTATTGACATAGTGCCCAGTGCCAGTTGCTATTTTTTGCTTTTTTTTTACTTCGCTGGAAATCAATACCAAACGGAGTCCAAACGCGGCGAAACTTTTTGGTGATTTTTTCTGGATCAGAAGACACAGGATGGGCCAAGAAAGTACCTAAGGGGGGCTCCGAGGGGAGCACAACCCACCAGGGCACGCCTGGGGGCCCAGGCGCGCCCAGGTGGGTTGTGCCCACCTCGGTGGCCTCTCGCACCGCCTCTTTGCTTTATAAATACCCCAATATTCCAGAAACCCTAGGGGAGAAGACGAAAATCAATTCCCACCGCCGCAAGTTCCAGAACCACCAGATCCAATCTAGACACCATCACGGAGGGGTTCATCATCCTCATTGGTGCCTCTCCGATGATGCGTGAATAGTTCATTGTAGACCTACGGGTCCGTATTTAGTAGCTAGATGGCTTCCTCTCTCTCTTTTGATTCTCAATACAATGGTCTCTTGGAGATCTATTTGATGTAACTCTTTTTGTGGTGTGTTTGTTGGGATCCGATGAACTTTGAGTTTATGTCAGATATATGTTTTTATCCATGAAAGTTATTTGAGTTCTTTGATCTCTTATATGCATGATTACTTATAGCCTCATATTTCTTCTTCAAATCTTTGGTTTAGTTAGGTCAACTAGATCAATTTTTCTTGCCATGGGAAGAGGTGCTTTGTGATGGGTTCGATCTTACGGTGCTTGATCCCAGTGACAGAAGGGGAAACGACACGTATGTATCATTGCCATTAAGGATAACAAGATGGGGTCTATTTCTACATAAATAGATCTTGTCTACATCATGTCATCGTTCTTATTGCATTACTCCGTTTCTCCATGAAATTAATACACTAGATGCATGCTGGATAGCGGTCGATTTGTGAAGTAATAGTAGTAGATGCAAGCAGGAGTCGGTCTACTAATCTTGGACGTGATGCATGTATAATGACCATTGCCTGGATATCGTCGTAATTATTTGAAGTTCTATCAATTTCCCAACAATAATTTGTTTACCCGTCATATGCTATTGTTTTCTCGAGAGAAGCCACTAGTGAAATCTACGGCCCCCGGGTCTCTTCTTTATTACATTTGCCTTCGCGGTCTATTTTTATTTGTTTTTATTTTCAGATCTATTAATCCAAAAATACAAAAATACCTTGCTGCAATTTTTATTTATTTATTTTATCTCGCATTACCGCGAGATCTATTTATCCAATCTACTACAATTTTGCCAATCTTTTTACCCATGAGGGATTGACAACCCCTCTCTTACGTCGGGTTGCAAGTATTTGTTCTTTGTGTGCAGGAGCTGTTTACGTGGTGTTGCGTGGTTCTCCCACTGGTTCGATAACCTTGGTCTCATCACTGAGGGAATACCTACCTCTTTGGGGAAATACCGACGTAGTTCAAGCCGCATCAAAAGGAATTTCTGGCGCCGTTGCCGGGGAGACATCATCAACATCTACCAGGTTCCTAATCACGAATCTCATCTCCTTGCAATTTACATTATTTGCCATTTGCCTCTCGTTTTCCTCTCCCCCACTTCACAAAAATTTGCCGTTTTATTCGCCCACTTTTTCGTTCGTCATTTTTCTCGTCAGATCTATTTTTGTGTGCAATCTTGTTGACCACTTTTTGTTGTTATGGATAGTTCTTCCTCTATTGCGTGCACTCTCGAGGACGAGGTTCTTAACCTTAAACAAAGGGGAGGGGAGAATTTAAAGGATGCTTGGTATAGGATTTGCAATGCTCATAATAGATCTATTCGTAAGCAATATACCATTGTTCTTCTGTGCTGTTTTTATGTGGGTATCACCACTTGGTATATATTCATCCTTGATACGATTACCGGTGGGAATTTCTTGATGTGTCCCTCTCTTGATGCCTTTAATGCTATGGGAAATTTAGTGGGCTCACCGCCTCTTATGATTAATGAAACAACTTTGACTCTTGAGCATGTTATGGAAAGACTTGATGCTATTGAAAAGAAAATGCTCACTGAAGAACATATTGAAAACTTGGATAAAAAGATGCATAATTTTGCTACTAAAATTGGATCAAAAGTGGGAGAGGTTTTTAAGTTGTTGAAAGAAAAGGGAACCGTAATTCATGAAAGAATTGAAGAAAGCCCTTCTCGGATCGATTAATTGGAAGAGAACTTTAGTAATCTAAGCACGGCTTTTGCTTCCGCTAAAACTATTGAAAAAACTTCCATAAAAATTAGCAAGATTACTCAAGATACTAAGAACAAGGGTGCAACTTCTAGTAATAACCGTAAAGAAGATCTTAAGATGATTAGTATTCACCCGAATTTTGTTGAAGTTATAAGAGATCCTTTGTGCAAGAATGAATTCATTAAACTTGTTCCTAGGAGTATTGTCATTAAAAAATTGCATGCTAAATCCTTGAAGAATTCCAAGTGTTTGATTGAAGAGTTGGAAACTAAAGATGACAATACTTGAATCCTTGCATTATGCCTAGCTAGGGGCATAAAACGATAGCGCTTCTTGGGAGGCAACCCAATGAATACATTTTTTTTCTCTTTTCCTTTCTATTCTTGAGTGTTTGCACAATTATGCCACTGTTATGATTGTGTTTTTTGTGTTTTAGTTAGTGTTTGTGCCAAGCAAAGCCTTTGGGATCATGTTGGGTGATATTGATTTGATCTTGCTGAAAAACAGAAACTTTTATGCTCATGAAAATAATTTTCATTTTTAACAGAAGCACGATAAAATACTGATTATTGTGGTAGAAGATTTATATAAAAATTGCCTATGTTGTCCTAATTTTTCAGAAATTTTGGAGTTACAGAAGTATCCGAAATATTCAGATTGCTACAGACTGTTCTGTTTTTGACAGCTTCTGTTTTCTTTGCGTTGTGTGCTTGTTTTGATGATTCTATGGTTTCCTTTGAAGAGTTTTTGCCATAGAAAAGTTGGAATACAGTATATATAATGCATAAATAAAGTATGAATAGGTTTGCAACAGTACTTATAGTAGTGATTTGCTTTCTTATACTAACGGATCTCACGAAGGTTTTGTTGAGTTTTGTGTGATTGAAGTTTTTAAGTTTTGGGTGATATTGCGATGGATGAAGGAATAAGGAGTAAGAATATCCTAAGCTTGGGGAAGCCCATGGCATCCCAAGCTATTATCCAAAGAGAATCAAGCAACTAAGCTTGGGGATGCCTGAGTGGCATCCCCTCTTTCTTCTAACGACCATCGGTATTTTACTTGGAGCTATATTTTTATTCATCACATATCATGAGTTTTGCTTGGAGCGTTTTGTATGATATGAGTCTTTTCTTGTTTGCTTTTTATTTTTAGTCATGAATCCTTGATGGACACACCTATTTGAGAGAGCCAAAGTTATGCTATGACTTGTTAGAATTGCTCTCTATGTTTCACTTAAATCTTTTTGAGCTATGGATTTGCTCTAGTGCTTCACTTATATATTTTTTAGCACGGTGTGCTTTAGTATTTTTGAAGAGATGCTCTCATGCTTCACTTAGATTTATTTGAGAGTTAGTAATTTTTTAAGAAATTCTCTCATGCTTCACTTAAATTATTTTGAGAGAAGAAATTTTTTTATGCTCATGTTCTTCACTTAGATTTGTTTGAGCTATCAAAAGCAACATATGAAACTAGTCCCAAAGTGATAGATATTCAAGAGGGATATAATAAAAACTTTCATGAAGATCATTGGACAAAATAAACTTGATTCCTTGTAATAGTTTTGTGGTATTATGATATAATATGTGAGTCATATTTATGAGTAATTATGCTTTAGTAAGAATATTGATGTTAAGGTTTGTGATTCCCTATGCAAGCACGAAAGTCAATAGTTATGCAATGAAATTACATCCTACTTGTGGTGCATTATTCGGTGTTTGTTATGCTTAATGCTTGCTTATGAGATTTTTCGTTTCTTGGTTGGATGCTTCTGAATCTTTTGCTAACCTTCATTTGCACTAAGTATGATCACTACTTGTGCATCCAAAATCCTTAAACCAGTTTTTGTCACATGAGTCCACTATACCTACCTATATGCGGTATTCTTTTGCCGTTCTAAGCAAATTTGTATGTGCCATCTCTAATTTTCAAAATAAACTTCTCTTTTGTGTGCTTGTACCGCTCATGAAACGGTAGGGGGTGGCTGATATATTTCCATGCTAGATGTGTTATTCTCAAGATGAGTGTTTATTCACTTGTCATTGCACGAGAGTATGGCAAAGGTATTAGGGATGCCCAGTCCCAAAATGAAAAATGAATTTACTCTATGTTGTCAAATAATAAATTCCTTGTGAAGTGTTTGATGTAGGGTAGAACCCTAGATGCCCGATCTTTCACGATTGGAGTGGATCCCATGAAGAACACGATGAACATGAGGGGAAAACACGAGGGGAAACACGAGAGGATTCACTCAAACCAACAAGATCCGATTACACATGTGCTAGATCCTCGAAACACAAAGAGATACACGATCCATGATCAACAAAGGACGATACAAGTAGCAAGTTCTTCTCCGTGAGGAGGTCTTGAGGGGTCTTCCCGTGAGGGGTCTTGAATACGCTTGGGGGATCTTCTTCGAAGAGGTTGTGTACTACAATGGAGAAGTAATCAAGTGGATGAGCAAAGCTCTATCTCTCAAATGAGCTAATCCTTTGCTAACCCTAGAAAGGTAGTGGAGGAGGAGTATATATAGGCTAGGGGCCGAAGGGGTACATGAGCTTCGGCCCAACTCACACACGCAGGCGGGGTCCGGATGATCCGGATGGTAACCCGGATGATCCTGGTGTCGGGGGTCCGGATGATCCGGGCGACCATCCGGATCGTCCGGAGGTGTCGTAGCGGCAGCAGCTGGTCTAGATGATCCAGGACCTAGTCCGGATGTCCGGCTCCATCCGGATGATCCAGGACCTGGTCCGGCTTCGACGAGCAGGCTTCGGGTGTCATCGGGCACATTGTCCGGATCGTCCGGGTGGTCGTCCGGATCGTCCGTGCTCTGTCCGGATCATCCGGCTGGGGGTCTGGATGATCCGGGCAAGTCCTGTCTTGCTCCGTTCTTCTTCTTCCTTCTTCTCTTCCATGCTTGGCTTTGGTCCTTTGATTCTCCATGGTCATCTCGGTTGTTCCTGAGTATATGCAAGGTCCATGCATGAGGTAGTAGCCATGTCTTACATGTGGAAAGTGACGGATTGAAGAGGAGTGAGTTCACCTTGTTTCCAATGGCGTACAGTCGAGATCTCATCGTATGTCCTCTTGGGGCTTGGGGAGTAGTCAAAGTGTACATGGGGATGATCGTGGATGCTCCGCATCATCTCCCCCCCCTTGGGAAAGATCCAACCTCGGATCGTAATCCTCATCACCATGGAAACAATAGTCGTGGATGAACTTGTAATTGGACGAATTTGAAGGCATGGCGCAATCCAAGTACTCCAAGGTGTCTCCATAGTGGTATACATGCAAAAAGAGCAAACACAAACGACACTCGGAAATACAATGGTTAGCGCACACAAGGTGTCCATCATGTAAGCATGAGTTCGTCCGATAA